>NC_067398.1:142803053-143103053 GCF_016432865.1 Antechinus flavipes | reverse complement strand
CCATCTTTCCTGTGCCAGACCGAATATGTTTTCTTTTGTCTTCCCACCTCCACCAATTCAAGGATTAAATGTCAAGATCAGGCAGGTCATTCCAGCAAAAGTGTCCAAGTGGGTCAGGTTTTTATTCTTTTCCAGCCCCAGATTAAAAACAATAGGAACAAGAAAAATGGAATCAGGACTGTTCCATCTAAAACAAGACATCTGTTCCCATTGAGCAATAGGGAAAATGTGTTCTGAACAAATCTTGAATGTTACCAGATCAACTATGATTTCTTACCAAAAGATAAGTGGCATTGCTTAACTCCATGGAGAAGATGAATTACTGAATTACTGCCTTCTTTCTCCCTCATTGAGCACTTTCCCCATAACTCATACAGCAGTCTCAGTAATATTGTCAAAGAAAAAAAATGCTGATATCCTAGGTGTCTGTATGAATGTTAAATGACTGTAGCTTTAATTGGTTGTGGATGAATATGGATCTCTATCTTTTTCAAGAGAAATCAAATGGCTCTTGCATTAGGAAATAGAATTTTTAAAGGAAAAAGAGATCATGCATAAATATGAAAATGAGACAAAAATAGAAAAAGAAAAAAGGTTTTTTAACTAAAGTAAATTGGATTTCAAGAAAGGTAAAAATCACACAAGCGACCAGCCTGTACAGAAAACCTCAATTCAGAGATGAAGAAAAGTACTTTGTGATTGATGAGACTAGCAGAAAAAAAGGAAAAGGGTGCAGAGGGGGCATCAATTCAGCCTGAAATAAAAGAAGGGATACTGACTTGTCAGGCAATGATAGAGGTGGTTCTGAACTGAGCACAGTCTGGATAGAGGTGCCCATATTTTTAAGTTGAACCAAGCTGGACCCTGCCTCTAATTTATATCACTTGAAATATTCTATCACATATCAAGAACAGGAGACCTCAGTGATCATTTAGTCTAACCTCTCACTTTATAGATGAAGAATATTGAGAACCCCCAAAATTAAATAAGAATAAACACATATAGTATTTAGGAATTGTGCTAAGTACTTTGTAAATATTATCTCATTTGATTCTCACAATAATCCTGAGGGGTAGACGCTTTTATTATCCTTCTATTAGAGCTGAAGAAACTGAGGCAGAACCAGTTAAGTGACTTGCCTAGCTAGTAAATATCTAAAGTTGGACTTGAATTCAGGTGTTCTTTACTGCAGGACCAGCATTCTGTGCACCATAATGCCATCTAGCTTCTCCTAAGTTCACCCAGAGAATAAATTGGAGAAGTATATTTTGGATCCTGGTGCTCCCACTTGACTCCTTCCCACAGCTGTCTTTCACTTACATTTCAACTGTCTCCATTATATAGATACATTCTAAGACAGGATAGAGGACATAAAAATTGAATGGAGCGATAATCCATAGCCATACTGGTTTATAGCTACAAGCTCTAATTTGAATCTTTATATCATGTCAAAGTTTGAACCCAGAAGAACTATCCAGTCCAATCTCCTGATCTTACCAAGAACAAGACCCACAGAGATTGTCCTATACGACATAGGTAGATTGTAGGTAGCTAAAGCAAAATCTGAATCCAAGTTTTCTGACTACAAATCAAGATTTTTTTCATAACACACCAATGCCTCTAAATTCAGTTTTTTTAATGGGCTCCTATGTGACACAGTGATTACAAAACTGAGCCTGGCATCAGGAAGACTTGCGTCAATTCTCATATACTTACTAACTCTGTGACCCCAGGAGAGTCACTTAACTCTGCTTTCCTCAATTTCCTCATTGTTAAAATGAGCTAAAGAAAGAAATGGCAAACCACTCCAGTACCATTTCCAAGAAAACCCCAAATTGCATTAATGAAGAATCAGTATTTGCCTTGTCATATAAGTAGGTAATAAGTAGTCAAAGCAAAATTTGAATTCAGGTTCTTTGATTATAGATTGAGTACCCTTTTCCATAATATACCATCACTTCCATGTGGTAGCAAGCAAAAAATAATAATTATAATCCAAAAAGTAAGTTCCTAGAAATATGTAAAAGATACTTAATATCAGTGAGGAAACTGTGAATTGGCAAATTCACATTGGCAAAATCCCATACTCCCCTCCTTCCAACATTACCCCCTTCTCTGCTTTATTTTTAACACACAACACAATCAAGAAAACCCAAAGAGGTTCTATAAAGTTTTTGTCCAATAAATAAAAGTTTATATTGATGCTTGCATAAATGTTTTCTGATTCAGAAACCAAGATGGAGAGCTTAAATAGAAGGATAAAATAATTCCCTAGTGCTGACATTGGCTCTGCAGAGCACTTCACACCTTGTTGACCATCAGCTGAGAACTTCATACTCCATTGAAAACCCATTAAAACAATTAACAGGCCATTAGCTTTTCAATATGAATTTTAAAACCTTGCTCATTTAAATGAAAAATAGGTTTTGGCACTCCCTCCTGATGGCTGCTGAGGATATCACACTGTTCTGGATGTAGATGTTCCAGAGGCATTAAAGAAAGTCTAAAAAGTGACCTATGTCAGAGGTTATCAATCCCTCTGGTCCAGCCTAGATGATAGATCTGTTTAATGAGTAGAACTTATACTCTTTATGAAAAAAGTCTCTTTCCAATGCACAAAAATTCAGAGTAGGATCATGGTTCTAGAATTGTAAGAGACCTCATAGGTTTGTTGCTCACCCTTTCATTTTACAGATTAAGAAACTGAGTACCAGAAATATAAAATGGCTATTCATCATGGGTAAAAGTAGCAGAACTGAAATTTTATTCCAAAAAGGCCAAATCCAACATGTTTTCTAGTAATTTAATCCAACACATACATGAAGAGAAAACTTTTAATAATCAAGTAACTAACATTTGTATGGCCATTATACTTTTATATGATACTAAGACACTCAGCACCATGTGCTAGAAAGAATGCTGGTCTTTGAAACAGTAGGACTTTAAGTTAGGATCCCATCTCTGGTGCTGAATAGACAGGTAAACATGAGGAAATCACTTAGCCTTTCTTTCTTTTCTCTCTTAATTATAATTTTCTCATCCAGAAATGGGTATATTAATATCATCTACCTCACAAGGTATTAAGGAGGATCAGTTGATATATAATATATAAAGTATGCTGTAAGCCAAAAAGAAATCATATCAATATTTGCTATTAATTATTAAGTTGTTTTCCCTTATAGCTATCAGAAATATGATTCTATTAAATTCACTCCTATTTCTTAAAGTAAATCCAATAATCCTTCTAGATGATAACCATTCCAATACTTTATGATAATATTCCCATCTTACATTCCTGCAAGTCCTTTATATTATCCAGGACTAAACAATCCTCAATTTTTTTCATTTTATGTTATGAGGTGATTTCAAATTCCTCACTTTCCCATTGATTCATATACCTACTGTCCTTCTTGCTTTGTTTTTTATTTATTCCATGGTACCACTATCTTTTTTTATATATAAAATCATGATTCCCATATGATGTGTGGTAATTTAAGCATTGTCCCTATCACAGAATACAATAAAATCAGTCCATTTCTCTTACTGGACACTATGCTTTTATTGATATAGCTTTATGATTTCCTTAGTGTTTTGAGTTGATTTTTTATATTCTACATTCGTATTGAATTTATAACCCACTAGAATTCAAGTATTTTTCACATAAACTGTTGCCAGGCTAAATTTTCCTTATTTTATACTTGTGCAATTTATTTAGAAGAACCAAATAATCTGTGTTTGTTCCAAAAAAAAAACCTCTCTTTTTTTTAGGTTCAGGTTATTCATTTCATCCTGCTAAGGTTTTCTTTTTTCCCTCTCTTTCTCTTTCTTTTTTTTTTTTTTTTTTTTTTTTTTTTTTTTTTTTTTTTTTGGATAATGATTATCATCTAACCCTTTAACTCTTCCTTCCAGATTTCCTTATTTGAACATTTGATGAATATCCAAAGTATTGTTGATATGTTAAACAGAAGGGAGTTGAGAACAGGTTTCCTATGGCACTCTGCTGAGACCTTTTTCTAGGTTGATCCATTACTCATCACACATTGGGTCCAATAGTTTAATAGAAATTAATTTCCCCAAATTATGTTATCCAGTCTCTGTTTTATAAGCTTATCAAATATTTGTCAAATATATTGTTAAATCTAGGAAGTCTATGTCTTCAACATAAACTTGATCTGTACTATTCCTAAAGGGATCAGTTTTTTGAAAATGGTTAAAGCTCTACAGGATCCATGGTTCTAAGCAAAATCTTCCTGTGGAATAGTGATGTAAGATTAAGAGTTTAGTTGAATTGTTATAGGGTGAGGATGGAGGCAGAGTGAACATAGGCTAAAGATTATGTAGTAACTACCTTGCATATAACTTATCTTATAACTGAGGAGACTGAGACTCAAGAACATACAGAGAATAAGTATCAAAAACAAATTATTAACCCAAATCCTATGACCTTTGCTTCCTCATGTTTGAGATAGAATCTAAATGAAAAATTAGTCCAGAATTATGGAATTTAATAGGCCCCAAAAGGTTCAATATTCATTAAAAAGGCTAGATCATAACCAAGTGGTTAATGAAGCCTAGTTAATTATAAGAAAACATGTTCTTGCCATAGGATATCAAACCTAGAGCTGTAATGGACCACAAAGGCCATATAGTCTCTCTCTTTCTTTCTCACATACACCATTCCAGTCCCATTTTACATAGAAGAAAACCAAGATCTTGGAATTGGAGCTTCATTACATAGAGAAGAACTGAAAAATCAGTCTATATACAAAATTTTCACTCACAATTCTCTGGATACATACAACTTTTAAACTTTGTCCATGATCCTACCTTCTAATTTCTCCTGAGTTTCCTTAAGCTATACAATTTGACTTCTATTCCAGCCATAAAAGTTATGCAATGATATATATATAAATCTTATGGTCTTTGGGGAAGAAAAGAAGGGGAAGTGAGATTTTTTAAACCACAGATAGATAAGCTAAATTGTCCTTCTCTCCCTGTTTCTTTTCTCACCTATTTCTAGAGGACCATTTCATGTATTAAAAAAAAATCTATTCCTGTTGTGTCCCTATTGGTTGTTAGTAATTACTATCTCCTTTCTAAGTGCTCACCAATTATTTCTTTAATTATTTTAATTATTAACAGAACCCAATTTCTTCCTCTACTTGAAAATTAGGAGATTTCCCATCTATGATAGTCTAATACCCCTCCAATTCTCTGAAGTTATCCAAAGGCTACTAAATGGCTCAACAATCATATCTGCAAGGTATTTCAGAATCCTAGGATACAGTAGAATTCAATTCAATTTAACAAACATAAAGAGTATGGATACTTTGAGCCAAGGGCTAGGCTAGACTCTAAGCTTTTTGAAGACAAAAAATAATATAGTCCCTGCTCTCAAGTTTATATTCTACTGAGGAAAAATATAAAATCCCCATAAATAGTAATAAATGTGAGTATAATACAAGGTAATGTGAGAAGGGAGAGCATCACCTATTTGATGGGAAAAGTAAGAAGGGAAAGACTGATGAAGATAAGAATTGAATGGAAGCTAGATGGCTTTAGGGAATAGCTAGTGGTCCAGTAGTGTGAAATAAATCCCAGGAAAGTAAGTTAGTCCAGTGGTGTGAAACTAATATGAAACAAATCTCAAAAAAGTAGGTTAAGAACTTTAATATCAGGCTGAGGAATTTATACATTTCCTTTTAGAGACAATAGGCAATCAATGAGGCTTTAGAAACAGAGAAGTGAAATAAAAAGCAAAAAGATTATTTTGGCAACTATGTGGAAGATGAATTTGAATAGGGACAGATTAAAACCCAAAGACCAGTTAGATGGCTAAAGCATTTGTAATTCAGTCATTTCAGTTGTGCCCAAATATTCGTGACCCTATTTGGATTTTCTGGGTAGAGATATTGGAATGGTTCGCCATTCCTTCTCTAGCTCATTTTGCAGATATGGGAAGTGAGACAAATAGGTCTAAATGACTTGCTTAGGGTTGTATAACTAGTAAGTATCTAAAGTCAGATTTGAATTCAGGAAGAATTTTTTCTGATCCCTTGTACCACCTACATGCAAAAGTGCAGATGATAGGTAATTAGAGCCTAAACTAATGGGGTAGCCTTTTGAGTGGACATAAGGAAATCAATTTGAGGAATGATGTAGAAGTAAGAATTAAGGATAATGCTACAGTCATGAGCTCATGATAATGCTCATAACTGAAATATGGAAATCTGAAAGAGAGGCAAGTTAAAGGGAAAGTGAATCACCTACCTTTTACAGACCCTGAGTTTGAAATGTTGATGAAACATCTCAACAGAACTGCCCAGCAGGAAATAGTTAATGTGTTACTGTGGTTCACTGGAGAGGTAAAGGCTAGACAGATAGATCTTTAGGCCTGACTTTCCCCATAGTCATTGCAAAATCACCATACCATCCTAGGGCAAAGTATTCTCATATTTCCCATCCTGAGAGTCTGCACCTTGCAGGGTACCCAGAATCCCCTAATTCCTGTTCTCCTTTCCACCCTCATAGATCCTAGACCAACTGAATTTGTCTTACGAACCAAAATTTCCAATTATGACTATGACTAGGACAGACATAAGGGATTGGGAAGTAAAGAACAAGAAAAATTAGAAAAGTTTCAAATATAAGTGTTCTTAACCCAACTTGAGGGTCCATAAATAGACTTCACAGGATCTGTGAGTCTGAATAGGAGGAAAATACTTCTTTATTTTCACTAACTCTGAATGGAAATTTAACATTTCTTTCAATTATGAATATAGGAAAAATTCTTTTGAGAAGGAGTCCAGAGGCTTCATTAAATTGCAAAAAGAACCCATAACACAAAAAATGTTAGGGACCCCTACTTTAGGAATTTAATAAATAAAAAAGGAGAGGAAAGACAGGGTAATAATTAGGGAACATTTTTAAAGCACATGGGAAACCAGACTGAAAATGTCAAAAAATGACTTAATACAAAGGGAGAGCATGATGACAGAGGAACCACGGAGCCAGCTCCAGGAGAGGATGGGCTCAAATATAAAAGTAGCTTTAACTGGACAAATCTTGATAAGATTTAAGAGGGTTTTACTACTTTTTGAGAGCCTAGAGTAAAGAAAAGGAGAACAAATAAACATAAAGGTGGGTTTTGAGGTATCATAACCTTGATTTCCTCAGAAAAAAAAACAAGGGAAAAAGCATCTCCTGAGAGGAATGAGACCAAGTGAGAATGGCATAAACTGCTTAAGATAAAAGAAAATTTTTGGAATAACCTTTGTAGGTTATCAATCAATCAAGGAAAAACTAAAGGATTAGCTGGCACTGTGGACTTGATTGACATTAGACCATGAATTCTTGGTAAATGCTAGTTACTATGGTGGAATGATTTATAGGATTATATATATAGCAGCAATACATTTCCCCCCTTTTCCTTGACAATGAATTCATTATCATTAGTCTTGTCAGAATGTCATTCTTGAGAATACCCCATTCTTTTGGACCCCAAATATTGCCTGAAATTCCTGCATTATTCACACCTTTCAGTTAAAAACATTAAAACTCCCTGTAAAAATTCACACTATGTTAGTTAGGTGAAGCAAGATGTCATTAGCCTCTATTAATGTCTCAGTTTAACTTAGTTTATTAGATTAGGCAAATTTATCATGGAACCCATAGGTCCTGAAGTTCAAGACAAGTTGGATGTGATGGGAAAAGAGCCCCAAGAAATATAAATGTCACCAGAAGACTAGGAGACCAGTGGCCAACTGGTAGATTCACTGCTGGGTCAAAAGGTACAGAATCAGGTTTTTTAATGCATTAAAAATGCATAGGATTACAAAGGAAATTAATTAAAATAGAAAAATGAAAATATTTTAACAAAACAAAACAAAACAAGTTCATGGATCCCAGGATAAGAACCTTGATACAGAGGAGCCTTATGGGAGGGGCTCCTTTCAAATTTTCAAACCTTGTTAGAAAGAGCTTGCCAGATAAGTAAGAGAGAGATTAAAGCAAAACTGTCTTCTTCATCTGTCTAGCTGCCTCCAACACAGTTTCTTAAAGGGATATGTAGGTTCATAAGAGCATAGATTCAGAGATGAGATCATGGAATGCAGTGCTCTAATTTTATAGATGAGATGAAAAATGGCTTTTCCAATCTCAGAGACAATAAATAGCAGAAACATGATTCAAAACCAAATCCGTGGACTATAACTCAACTTTTCAGAGTGTATAAATCATCAAGAACATTGAGAACTTCTTTACTGAAGAACACAGTGACGAACCTTGAGAAATCAAGGGACATGAGAAAGCCTCAAGTTTATGGAGTGCTGTTAGGAGCCCCAGGGGAAGAAGGATCTGAACTTTCCAATTGTTTTCCCATGATAATCTCTCACTCTAGAGAACTCTATAATATATATCCTAATATACAACTAGTAAATTACCTCTATTTTGCTATTGAGATGCTAAAATGCTGAGGCTCAGTATAGGGTGTTAAGACCTTGGAATTCTGCAACCAATGGACTGATGCTTCATGATCCTGTTTGGGATTTTCTTGGCAAAGATACTGGAGTGTACTGGAGTGGTTTGCTATTTCTTTCTCCAGTTTATTTTATAGATGAGGAAAATGAGATAAATAGGGTTAAGTAACTTGCCCAGGATCATATAGCTAAAAGTGTCTGAGGTCAGATTTGAAGTCAGGAAGATGAGTTTAACTAATGTTGGACACAGAATTCAAACCACTGTTCCACTTCACTGCCCCCCAAAATTAAAAATACTGGGTGGTAAAAAGAAAAAAAAGAGAAGAAAAAATAGTCCATTCAGATCCAATTCAAGTCTAGCACAAAATATAATTCTCTTCATGAACCAAATACATTGCAATAAATCCCTTATCATTTCTTCAATGGTCACTCAGTGGTAATATTTATTTCATAACTGCCTTTCTACTTTGTAACTAAGATCCTGGGTCAAAGAGCTTGTCCCCTGTCACCCAGAAAAAGTGCAATTGTCAGTGTTGAAGAAGTAATAACTTTCATGACACCCAGGAGATCCATGCTGTTCTTGAAACTAATAGGATTTTTTTTAAGTGAGCACAGGCCTATATAGAACACAGTCTCTTTTGTCCAATAAATGTTGATCATATAAATAATTATTATTGGAAGATGATATCTTATGATAGTCCCAGAACATACATAGAATTTTATGTTCCTCAAAGGAAATCTTTAAATGCAGAACATCAGATATAAGTTATATTTGCTTATTTATTTAGATTTGGACCTGTGATTTCATCATTGTAGGGAATTTCTAATGTAGGAATCCCCTCTATAAATGCACAGCAATTCATTTGTGGACTCTAACCCAGAGAAGCTGTTCCCAGATATTTTGGCCTTTTATTATTATTGTTATTCAATTTTTCAATCACATCCAACTCTTCATGATCTCATTTGGGTTTTGTTAGCAAAGATACTGGAGTACTATGCCATTCCTTTCTTCAGCTTATTTTGCAGATAAGGAAAAAGGTAAACAGGGTGCAGTGATTTGTCCAGGGTCACAGAGGTAGTAAGTGTCTAAGACTGGATTTGAATGTATATTTTCGTATCTTAGCCTAGTGCAAATCTTCTATTTTGTGGATTATATTATGAAAGTACTTTTGACTTTGAGGACTCTGTGAAAGGGTCTTTCTAGCAATTTCTAGTATAGATATCATGTCAAAAATTAACAGAATCATGCTAACTTACCTTGTGATTTTTTTTATAATTCTTAACCAAAAAAAAGTTTCCATATATATTTAATAATTCACAAAAAAGATTACATATGAAACCATGAGTCTCCACTCTACACAGATTACTTCTTTTAAAGTATATATTCAATTCAACTGTTCTATTTGTTTTTTTCTGAAACATTTTTATTTTTTTAACATTTTATTTTTTCCCCAGTTACATATAAAGATAATTTTAGCACTTTTTTTTTCATTTTGAGTTCCAAATTTTCTTTCTCCTCTCATCTCCCCTCTCCCTGAGACAGTAAGCAATTTGTTATAGGTAATACATCTTCACTCATGTAAGTAATATTGTCATATTAGACATTGTAAAAGAAGACATAAACTCAAAGGGGAAAAACATGAAAAAATACAGAAATTTAAAAATTAGCATGGTTTGGTCTGTATTAAGATTCTATCAGGTCGGGGCAGCTAGGTAGCGCACTGGATAAAGCACCAGCCCTGAAGTCAGAAGGACCTGAGTTCAAATCTGGCCTTAGACACCTAACATTTCCTGGCTGTGTGACCTTGGGCAAGTCACTTAACCCCAATTGCCTCAGGGAAAAAAAAAAAACCACAAGATTCTATCAGGTCTTTCTCTGGAGATAGATAGTATGTTCTATCATGAATCCTTTAGAATTGTCAAGTGTCTGAGAATGAATTTGTACTTGATCTTCTTGACTAGAGGGTAATGCTTTATCCACTGTACCACCTTGATGCCCCTGGGGAATTTTAACTGATATTTGAAGAAAGCCAGGGAAGTCAAGAAGCAGGGATAAAAAGAAGAATATTCCAGATGTGATGGGACAGCCAGTAAAAATGCCAGGATCTGAAGATGGAATACTATGGGAACAAGAAAGCCAATGTTATTCAATTCAAGAGAATAGGGAGGAGAGGTGAAGGAGAATATAAGGTGTAAGGGGACAGGAAAAATGGTTGGGGTTGGGGAAAGAGTTTTGAAGGAGTTTAAAAACCCAACAGAGGATGTTATATTTGATCCTTAGAGGACACTGGAGAAGGTAACATACTCATATTTCTCCTCTAGAAAAATCCCTTTTGACAACTGAGGGGAACTCATGGATAGATGGAAAAGGCAGTGTCGGGGAGGGAGAAGGAAGAAGATGGGAAAAATGTTAACAAATGTATAATGAACAGGTCTTGGTCCAAGGCAATCCCCATAAACTTTATATAGAAAATGCCATCTGCACCCAGAAAAAGAACTATGGAATGTAAATCAACACATGCTATGTTCACTTTTTTCTGTTTTTTTTTTCCTTCTCATGATTTTTCCCTCTTGTTCTGATTTTCTCTCCCAGCATGATTCATAAAGAAATGTGCATTTAAAAGTTAATGTACATGTATAACCAGAAAAAAATTAAATATACATGTGGGGAATTTTTTTTTTAATCAACAGACCTTGGCAACAGATTGGTGAAAATGAGAGAGGATTTGAGGATGATAACTACATTTTGAATCTGAGTGGTGGGAGGATTGTGATGATGTCAACAGTAATGGCAAAATTAGGAAGAGGAGAGGATTTGGGGGCAGAAATAATGAGTTTGTTTTGGAAATTTACTTTAGAGATCATCTAGTTCTTCTCTTCATCATTTAAATGAAGAAACTGAGGACTAGAGAGATGAAGTCACTTGTGCAATCTCACTGATGACCAACTAGATAGCTGAACTGGAGCTTCAAATCAAGGTCCTCTGATCCCACATTCAGAGTATCTTCTGTTTTGTCATCTTGCCTCTTTTGTTCTTGTTCTTGCTGTTCAGTTCTTTTTCAGTTACATCCTACTCTTTGTGATTCCATTTGGAGTTTTCTTGGCAAAGACACTGAAGTAGTGTGCTATTTCCTTCTCTAACTTATTTTATAGATGAGGAAACTGAGGCAAACAAGATTAAATGAATTACCCAGGCTTACCCAGCTAGTACATGTCTAAGGCCAGATATGAACTCAGAAGGATGAGTTTTCCTGACCCCAGGCCCAGAACTGACATTCCATCTTTCTATCTTTCCATCTATCTTTCTAAATTGCTTCCTTATTTGTAATGAGTCTCAAATAAAATAATGTATATATATTTTAAATGCTTTAAAAACTACAAAGTGCTAAACTACAAACTACAAAGTTTTAAGGTATTTTTATGATTACTGCCATTGTGTTCTTCAGCTTCTCTACATTTAAAGTAAAAATGTAGGGAGATGAGCCAGAATACTGTGCTGTTTAAGAGATTTCCTTCCTCTGAAGATGAGTTAAAATGACCTGAACCCTATTACTTGGCAGGAAATTATTAGTCAATAAAACTGTTTCAGCGGTGGCTCCTGCTTCTCCACAACTCCCATCAATTTTCTTTTGCATTTTGCTTTCTTCATTTTTCCACCAGGTTCAACGAACTATTATTTCTATGTTCAGTAAACCATCCAACTCACCCTGTGGCTTACAGTAACTCACTTTATACAAGGGATCAAACATAATGAGTTCTGCTGAATTGTGCATTTCCTCTCTCAATTTAGCTGATCCATCAGAAATGAGCAGGAAAGAGTTTGGTCATTTAATTAATGACTTCAGCTATGTTCTTTGGATTACATGATTCATCTTGAAATAGGCCTCTGCTTTCCAGTGACATTTTCCCATTATACAACAATGCCCCTGGATACACATTCCCCTTTATAGAGACCTAGTTTTGTAGCAAACAGAATATCACCTCTTTTCTTGCTGAATAACTATATGTACAAAAAATGTGTTCATGAATTTGGTTAAAAACTATTTTAATTCATCCCATTAGATAAGGGCTATTCCCCTCCCTTTTTTTCTTAATATAATTGTTTGATATATAACTGAAAACAAACAGGTTTTTTCTTTTTCCAAACAGGTTTGAGTGCCTTATCAAAGACCAAATGATAATAATTGGTCTTTAAAGCTCAACTTAGAAAAATGCAGTTCCAGTTCAATACAACAAACATTTATTAAGCATCTAGTATGAGCCATGCATTCTGCTATACACTTAAAATACAAAGACAAAACTGAAACCATGCCTAGAATACAAATATTAGCTGATCTGATTTCTTTGCTTCCATTTCAGTATCCATAAACATTTATCCCCAGTTATTTATGTTTTGAACTTAACTTGAAGGAATCCACAATTCTTTTTTTTTCCTTTATCATGTTATGGAAATGACCCTAGTTATTAAAGTAGTCACCTATGTAATACAGGCTCTGATCAGTCCTACCCAGCTTTGGAAAAAAAAAGGTATTGAATATAGGACTAGTCTGGTTAAGTTTAGAGAGTTTCATCACTTAGATGTTAGCCACAGCAGTTCTTTAATAGTACAGGGACTCAATCTAAACTTTTATTAATAGAGGAAACTCCTATATGAGGAAGTTCCCCCTACTGTTTTTGCATCTAATAGTCTTCTACAAATGTCTAATTGCATCTAAATAATTAGAGAACTGCCTAAGCACTGAGACTTTAAGTGACTTGCCTAGGGTCATGAAGCTAGTATGACATTAAAATCATATACTCATTTATGGAAAGTGCACACCTGTATCAGGAGAAACAGGATTCTCTGATGAAATATTAAATGGATAACATCTTTATACTGAATTTGAAAATCCTTTGAAAAAACTTAAAGCATTTCTACTTCATTTTTTTAAATATTTAAAAATATTTAAAATATGAAGTAGTTATTTCTTTTTAAACCTTTTTTTCTTCCCCCTTGTCCCCTGCCCTAAAAATGGTTGCCATTAGATAAAAATAGATGTATGTATGTGTACATATATGTGTGTGTTTACATATACATATATATGTAAAATTATTCTATACATACTTTTATTTATCAATTCTTAGGGGGAAAAAAACTGAAAGCATTATTCCTTCCTGAGATATATCCTTGGCAACATCAACTTGGTTATTTCCAATAGAGGAGATGAATGTGTTAATAGCTAAAGAAGATCCAGGGAACAATTCTAGCCTCAAATACTAGGGCTTAAAAGAGCAGGAACTGTGCTAAGTGAATCAAATTGAGAATCATGCCTTTTAGATGAGCTCACTAAAATTATGGGAAATCTGTTTGGATACCAGTTTTTGGACAGTTCCTGAGCTCTAACCCTCTCTTCCCTTCTTTTTCTCTCAGTCTCTCTGTTACTATCTGTCTGTTTCTATCTCTCTTCCTCCTCCCTCTCTTCATCCTTCTATCTCTTCTTCGCCTTCTTCCTCCCCATCCTCCTCTTCTCCTTGCCTTTATCACTCTTTCCCTCCTTTTCTCTTTTTTCTTCTCTTTCTTCTTTCCCCCTCTTTGACTCTCTGTTGGCCTCTGTTTCTGTCTCTCTGTCTCTCTTTCTCTGTGTGTGTCTCTACATCTGTCTCTCTTCCTCCTCCCCCATCCCCGTCTCTCTTTGTCTGTCTCTGTGTCTGCCTGTCTGTCTGTCTGTCTGTTTCTCTCTCTTATCCCCTCTATACCAAGTACTATAATACTAGAATACTTGACTTTCTATAATTTTCTGCTTGTTTGGAGCCCTTTACCCCTGAACTCTTTAACTTAGCATTCTTTCCCACCCCAACTAGTTGTTTTGCCTTCTTGGGGAAAAGTATAAAAAAAGCAAAAAAGTCTGGGAAGGAAGAGCCTTGTACTCAAAAGAATGTTAAAAATCAAAGAAAAATGCCAGCTGAGGTGACTTTGGTTTCCTTCTGACTCTGGCATTCTGTAAATGATTGCTTTGTGTTGGAGGCTTATATTTCTGGAGCTTATTAGCAAGGGGGAATTAATTTTAATCCTTGAATTTTTTTTAAAAAACTGATGCTTGTTCAGAATCTAAAAAACCACAAAACTGATGATCCTATAATTTCCAAAACATTGAACTTCTCTAACAAAGTATTTCTAGCTGCCATTCATTACTACTCATCTCATATTTCAGAAAAAGTGTAAGGAATACTGAAAGAGGACAAACAGCTACTGGTTTGATTTTTTAAGATATAGTATTTTAATTTCTCTAAATTTTAACAAAAGTAAATAATAGTTTATCTTCTGTTACTGTTAGATTTCATCTACTATAGAAAAGCCATTGGAGTTTATGGAACAGTGGTCTTGTGGTCAAGAGGTCTTGGGTTTAAGTGCTTCTTCAACATTGGCTGTTGACCCTGTTGTCAGAATAGTTGATAGGAAGAGTGTATGTCAGTCAATAAACACTCATTAAACACCATCTATATGCTCTGATTTGTCCTTAATGCAAAGACATGAACACATTTGTTGAATTGAGGGGAAAAGAAGTTATTAGTTATTTTTCTCATTCTATTGACAAACTAGGATGATTATTTATTATTTACAAATCTACTAAGTCTCAGTGTTTTCTTATGAGTGTAATATGGATTGCTACTCATTGTAGTTCTAGAAAATGGCCACTAGATGGGGGACTCTGGCTACTATTGCTCAGATGCTCTTGCAAGGCAAGGAGATGATACTGAAGAGAATGCTTTTTGTTTTTGTTTTATTTTTAACAGTTAGGGAGGCTGTATGATGGATATGAACTTTCAGAGTTTCCCTCAGGGAAGGAATGCATCTTTTTTTAAAGTCTATTCCTATTTTGTATTAGCATGTTATAGGAACTAATTCAGAAATATTGGGGCTAATTCAGCTTTACCTGAAAGAGAAGTAGGCTTGATATAATGGAGACATTTGAAGCAATGAACCAAAATGATCTTCCTGTGCAAGAGGAGGGGTTTGAGATGCTTAAGGGAAACGTTTAATCTGAAATTTCTTCTGAGAAATCAATAAATCCCGATTAAGCCTGGATATATTACCTTAATATACTCTTAAACTAAAAGGAGAGAGGAAGAGAGAGAGGAAAAGAAATTGAGAAAGGAACTGAAACTGGACTTATGATTTCATTGAAAGAAGAATGAGGAATCCCCCCACAAGCACTGAGAAGTTAAAGTCCCTATTTTCTTTGCAGTAGAAACCGAGGTCCAGTGAATTTACTAAATTAGTTGGTCTCATGTGGTCAATTAAAATCCAGTTGAATATGAAAGCTTGGAGGAGAAGGATGCTAAAAAAGATGAGTCAGGGGATTAAGGGATTGCTGGAAGAAATTTAGAAAGATTGAGGCAAGATTACCCTATTATACCCTATTATATTGACGTGGAAAATCATCATTATTTGTTAAACTTTCTGCAATAACTTTATAACTTTTTATATTTCAATTACAAATATCTACATTTTCTTTGTATTTAAAATGCAAAATTAACTAAAACTGGATTGTTTCTTGATTTCTGGAAGCAAGAGCAGGAAAGAAATTAAAGCCTTTCTTCCCGTTTCTCAGCAAATTGGGTAAGAAAGCAAAGGGAGGAAAAAAAATGAATGACCAGGAGAGGGCGAACTTGAGCTTAGTTCCCTGCTTCACTGGGAAAGTTTGAGAAGTAAAAACTACTTCACCTGAAGAGCATTAAGAGTGAAAGCTGAAAGCTGTTAGGAGCCCAACTTCTTCATCTTTTAGGAGACTAAAGATTTGCAGCACAGATGACTCACTGATAACAACTTGTCACTTTTGTGTCTGTTGGAAAGTTTAAGAAAATTTTGTCTGGTATTGGATACAACTGCTCCCATTCAGAAACTTGTAAGATCATTCTAGATAATTAAAGGATACTTTGTTTTCTATTTGAATTTTTGAATAGGCAGATGGAAAATTTGTCCATTGGAGTATGATGACCTGGTGGCTTAATATTGGTAATTAATTACTTAAATCTTAACTATCATTTTACTACAATGTCAGGGAAATAATAAAGGTGACCCTTTGATGTGCCAGCAAAAATCATTTTTTTTCTTTGTCCTATCAATAAACAAGTATTTATTAAGTACCTGTTATATCCTAGGATCTCACTGAGTACAAAAAAGCTTAAGAAGGTCAAGTGTACTGAATGTCCCCAACCATAAATCTAATAATTATCTGTGACTTTGTTTTTATTCCTCAGATAAAAAAAATAATAACAATCCTCTTCAATTTCTCCCCAGTAAATCTTTATTTAAAGACTTTTGGCATTTTTTGGTGGTTTGATCTTGTGATTTCCTTGGTGCGAGGAAACTTTCTTTACCTGTACTGATCTGTAACTGTTTTGCAATATCTGGTCTTAGTTCCCTGGGGGTATTAAAAGAGACTGCTCCTTATCATCTGTCATACTACAGTTGCTGTCATATATATAATAAAGTTGCTCCAAAATACAATAATCCATTTGGTTAGGTGACATAATTTGAAGGAGTATTGAATTTATGGCTCATTGAATTTATATATTCAATAGGTATTTATTTTATTCCAACTATATGCCATTCACTAAGAATACAAAAAAAAAACAAGATTAAATGGTCCCTATTCTCAAGAAGCTTACATTCTCTTTGATTATATTAAGTTTGAAAGTTCAAAACTAATGCAGACAAGATCAGAAAGGAAGCAATAATTTGGGGAAACATTTTTACATTTAAGGGTAAAGCCTCATTTCTAAAATATATAGAAAACTGACTCAATTTGTAAGAATTCAAGATTCTCCAATAGTCAAAGGATATGAAGAGACAATTCTCAGATGAAGAAATTAAAACCATTTCTAATCATAAGAAGAGGTGTTCTAAATCATTATTGATCACGGAAATGCAAATTAAGACAACTTTGAGACATCACTATATACCTTTCAGATTGGCTAAGATGACAGGAAAAGATACTGAAAAATGTTGGAGGGGATGTGGGAAAACTGGGACACTGATGCATTGTTGGTGAAACTGTGAACAGATCCAGCCATTCTGGAGAGTAATTTGGAACTATGCTCAAAAAGTTATCAAACTGTGCATATCCTTTGACCCAGCAGTGTTTCTACTGGGCTTATACCCCAAAGAGATATTAAATAAGGGAAAGGGACCCATATGTGCAAAAAATGTTTGTGGCAGCCCTCTTTGTAGTGGCAAGAAACTGGAAACTGAGTGGATGCCCATCAGTTGAAGAATGCCTTAATAAGTTATTGTATATGAATGCTATGGGATAATATTTTTCTGTAAGAAACGATCAGCAGAATGATTTCAGAGAAGCCTGGAGAGACTTACATGAACTGATGCTGAGTGAAATGAGCAGAGCCAGGAGATCATTGTACACAGCAACAATATTATATGAGAATCAATTCTGATGAATGTGACTCTTTCCAAAAATGAGATGACTGAGGCCAGTTTCAATGATCTTGTGATGAAGAGAGCCATCACCCAGATAGAGGATTGTGGGTACTGAATGTGGATCACAGCATAACATTCTCACTCTATTTGATGTTGTTCACTTGCATTTTATTTTTTTACCCATTTTCTTTCTTTTTTGATTTGATTTTTCTTGTGCAGCAAGATAATTGCATAAATATGTTTACACATATTGGATTTAACATATATTTTAATATGTATAACATATATTGGATTGCTTACCATCTGGGGAGGGGGTGGGGGAAGAAGAGAAAAATCTGAAACACAAGGCTATGCAAGGGAAATTGTTTTTTTTTTTTTAATTTTATTTTATTTAATAATAACTTTGTATTGACAGAATCCATGCCAGGATAATTTTTACACGACATTATCCCTTGCAATCACTTATGTTTCGTTTTTTCCCCTCCCTCCCTCCTCCCCCCCCCAAGATGGCAAGCAGTCCTATATATGTTAAATATGTTGCAGTATATCCTAGATACAATACATATTTGCAGAACCGAACAGTTCTCCTGCTGCACAGGGAGAATTGGATTCAGAAGGTAAAAATAACTCGGGAAGAAAATCAAAAATGCAAATAGTTCCCATTCATTTCCCAGTATTCCTTCTTGGGTGTAGCTGTTTCTGTCCATCATTTCTCCAATGAAACTCAGTTAAGTCTCTTTGTCAGAGAAATCCACTTCCATCAGAATACATCCTCATACAATATCGTTGTCGAAGTATATAGTGATCTCCTGGTTCTGCTCATCTCACTCAGCATCAGTCCATGTAGGTCTCTCCAAGCCTCTCTGTATTCATCCTGCTGGTCATTCCTTACAGAGCAATAATATTCCATAACATTCATATACCACAATTTACCTAGCCATTCTCCAACTGATGGGCATCCATTCATTTTCCAGTTTCTAGCCACTACAAACAGGGCTGCTACAAACATTTTGGCACATACAGGTCCCTTTCCCTTTTTTAGTATCTCTTTGGGGTATAAGCCCAATAGAAACATTGCTGGATCAAAGGGTATGCACAGTTTGATAACTTTTTGGGCATAATTCCAGATTGCTCTCCAGAATGGCTGAATTCGTTCACAACTCCACCAACAATGCATCAGTGTCCCCGTTTTCCCGCATCCCCTCCAACATTCATCATTATTTTTTCCTGTCATCTTAGCCAATCTGACAGTGTGTAGTGATATCTCAGAGTTGTCTTAATTTGCATTTCTCTGATCAATAGTGATTTGGAACACTCTTTCATGTGAGTGGTAATAGTTTCAATTTCTTCATCTGAAAATTGTCTGTTCATATCCTTTGACCATTTATCAATTGGAGAATGGCTTGATTTTTTATAAATTTGAGTCAGTTCTCTATATATTTTGGAAATGAGGCCTTTATCAGAACCTTTAATTGTAAAGATGTTTTCCCAGTTTGTTACTTCCCTACTAATCTTGTTTGCATTCGTTCTGTTTGTACAAAGGTTTTTTAATTTGATATAATCAAAATTTTCTATTTTGTGATCGGTAATGGTCTCTAGTTCATCTTTGGTCACAAATTTCTTTCTCCTCCACAAGTCTGAGAGATAAACTATCCTATGTTCCTCTAATTTATTTATAATCTCATTCTTTATGCCTAGGTCATGGACCCATTTTGATCTTATCTTGGTATGTGGTGTTAAGTGTGGGTCCTTGCCTAATTTCTGCCATACTAATTTCCAGTTATCCCAGCAGTTTTTATCAAATAATGAAATCTTATCCCAAAATTTAGAATCTTTGGGTTTGTCAAACACTAGATTGCTATAGTTGACTATTCTGTTTTGTGAACCTAACCTTTTCCACTGATCAACTAATCTATTTCTAAGCCAATACCAAATGGTTTTGGTGACTGCTGCTTTATAATATAATTTTAGATCAGGTACAGCTAGACCACCTTCATTTGATTTTTTTTTTCATTAATTCCCTTGAGATTCTCGACTTTTTATTGTTCCATATGAATTTTGTTGTTATTTTTTCTAAATCATTAAAATATTTTCTTGGAAGTCTGATTGGTATAGCACTAAATAAATAGATTAGTTTAGGGAGTATTGTCATCTTTATTATGTTCGCTCGGCCTATCCAAGAGCACTTAATATTTTTCCAATTATTTAAGTCTGACTTTATTTGTGT
The DNA here is from genome assembly GCF_016432865.1 of Antechinus flavipes. Taxonomy (NCBI): domain Eukaryota; kingdom Metazoa; phylum Chordata; class Mammalia; order Dasyuromorphia; family Dasyuridae; genus Antechinus; species Antechinus flavipes. Next base: position 143,082,931 of record NC_067398.1, on the reverse strand, counting down.
GAAAACTTTTTTGTAATTTTGCTCATATAATTCCTGACTTTCCTTTGGTAGGTAGATTCCCAAATATTTTATGCTATCAAAAGTTATTTTGAATGGAATTTCTCTTTGTATCTCTTGCTCTTGGATTTTGTTGGTGGTGTATAAGAATGCTGAGGATTTATGGGGATTTATTTTGTATCCTGCTACTTTGCTAAAATTATGAATTATTTCTAATAGCTTTTTAGTAGAATCTCTGGGGTTTTCTAGGTATACCATCATATCATCTGCAAAGAGTGATAGTTTGGTTTCCTCATTGCCTACTCTAATTCCTTTAATCTCTTTCTCGACTCTTATTGCAGAGGCCAGTGTTTCTAATACAATATTGAATAATAATGGTGATAGTGGACAACCTTGCTTCACTCCAGATCTTACCGGGAAAGGTTCCAGTTTTTCCCCATTGCATATGATGCTTACTGAAGGTTTAAAATATATGCTCCTAACTATTTTAAGGAAAAGTCCTTTTATTCCTATGCTCTCAAGTGTTTTTATTAGGAATGGCTGTTGGATTTTATCAAATGCTTTTTCTGCATCTATTGAGATGATCATATGGTTTTTGTTTGGTTGGTTGTTGATATAGTCAATTATGTTAATAGTTTTCCTAATATTGAACCAGCCCTGCATTCCTGGTATAAATCCTACTTGGTCATAGTGTATTATCCTGGGGATGATTTTCTGTAATCTTTTTGCTAATATTTTATTTAAGATTTTAGCATCAATATTCATTAGGGAGATTGGTCTATAATTTTCTTTCTCTGTTTTCAGCCTACCTGGTTTAGGTATCAGTACCATATCTGTGTCATAAAAGGAGTTTGGTAGGACTCCTTCAATCCCTACTTCTTCAAATAGTTTATTTAGCATTGGAGTTAATTGATCTTTAAATGTTTGATAGAATTCAGATGTAAATCCATCTGGTCCTGGGGTTTTTTTTCTTAGGGAGTTGATTGATAGTTTGTTCTATTTCTTTTTCTGAGATAGGAGTGTTTAGGATATTTACTTCTTCCTCTGTTAGTTTAGGCAAGCTATATTTTTGGAGGTATTCTTCTATTTCATTTAAGTTGTCGAATTTATTGGCGTAAAGTTGGGCAAAGTAACTCCTAATTATTGCTCTAATTTCCTCTTCGTTAGTGGTGAGTTCTCCCTTTTCATTTTTAAGACTAACAATTTGATTTTCCTCTTTCCTTTTTTTAATCAGATTTACTAAGGGTTTGTCTATTTTGTTGGTTTTTTCATAGAACCAACTCTTAGTTTTATTAATTAATTCAATAGTTTTTTTACTTTCAATTTTATTGATCTCTCCTTTTATTTTTTGAATTTCAAGTTTAGTGTTTGACTGGGGTTTTTTAATTTGTTCCTTTTCTAGCATTTTTAGTTGCAAGCCCAATTCATTGACCTTCTCTTTCTCTATTTTATACAAATAGGCCTCTAGAGATATGAGATTTCCCCTTATTACCGCTTTGGCTGCATCCCATACATTTTGGTATGATGTCTCATTATTATCATTTTCTTGGATGAAGTTATTAATTACGTCTATAATTTGCTGTTTCACCCAATCATTCTTTAGTATGAGATTATTTAGTTTCCAATTATTTTTTGGTCTACTTTCCTGTGGCTTTTTATTGAATGTAATTTTCAATGCATCATGGTCTGAAAAGGATGCATTCACTATTTCTGCCTTACTGCATTTGAGTTTGAGGTTTTTATGTCCTAATATATGGTCAATTTTTGTATAAGTTCCATGAACTGCTGAAAAGAAGGTGTACTCCTTTCTGTCCCCATTACATTTTCTCCAGATCTATCATATCTAATTTTTCTAATATTCTATTTATCTCTTTGACTTCTTTCTTATTTATTTTGTGGTTTGATTTATCTAATTCTGAGAGTTCAAGGTTGAGATCTCCCACTATTATAGTTTTACTGTCTATTTCTTCTTGCAGCTCTCTTAATTTCTCTTTTAAGAATTTAGATGCTACACTACTTGGTGCATATATGTTTAATATAGATACTTCTTCATTATTCATTCTACCCTTTAGCAAGATATAGTGCCCTTCCTTATCTCTTTTGATTAGATCAATTTTTGCTTTAGCTTGATCTGAGATCAGGATGGCTACCCCTGCTTTTTTGGCTTCACCTGAAGCATAGTAGGTTTTGCTCCAACCTTTTACCTTTAACCTGCATGTATCACCCCGCTTCAGGTGTGTTTCCTGTATACAACATATTGTAGGATTCTGGCTTTTAATCCATTCTGCTAACCGCTTCCTCTTTATAGAGGAGTTTACCCCGTTCACATTTATGGTTAGAATGATCAATTCTGTATTACTTGCCATCTTGTTAACCCCGGTTTATGCTTTTCTCCCTTCTTACTCCCTTACCCCCCTTCCCAGTATTACGCTTGTGAGCACCACTTGCTTCTCACAGCCTCCCTTTTTTAGTATCCCTCCCCCCCCTTAAAGTTCCCCCCCCCAACTTGCCCCTTTCCCTCCCAGTTACCGTATTCTATGCAAGGGAAATTGTTGAAAACTTATCCATGCATAGGATAATTTTTTTTGAAAATAAAAAGCTTTAAAAAAAAAAAAGAAAAAAGAAACTTACATTCTTCTGAGATGAACAATTTAATATATTAGTGTCTATCCTAGTCCCATTGACCAAAGGTCAGTTATGTTATATTTCACTTTTCTCTCAAGTTCTCTAGTACTCTTTTTGAAATATCTAGGCTAGGCTCTCTGCCACTGGCTCTGACCCCCATAGATGGTAATCCTACAATTCTAAGAGGGTCTCCTGTAACCCACTTCTGTTTAACGATTTAAAAGTCTGATTTATTTTTACAAAAAAAAATTTACTTTAAAAATGTAATAATAAATATAATAAAAAAGAGACATATTCTCTAATATTTAGGGCTCAATTCTCTATCACTACCTCATTCTCTAGAGAGGGTCAAGAGATTAGATTTAGCTTATGGGATAGTTCCAAGCTCCAAGGGCTTCAGTCCCAGGCTCCTATTTTCTCAGGGTTTTTCCGATGGATGGACTGGCTGTACATTTGACCTGGAATCCCATCTCTAAGATTTGTATAGTTCTATAATTATGGGTTCAGTGAGTATTACCTGCAGCATAAACCTAAAACTACAGATGAAATGGCTCATTTCTTGAGACTGTGGGGCCTAAAATGAGCCTGGAGGAAAAGGAACCTTTCCCCTATCAATGGTTCTATTCATGACACCCATGTGATTTGAGTGAATCTTCACCCTATCTGGAAACTAAGCAGAAAAGAGTGTGCAAGAAGTTCCTAGTTTGATCATTTTAAAGACAGACTTTTCAGGCTACATAATTACATTTATCCACATGGTCAGAGAACTCAGGATGTCATCTCCCAAACTCTGAGTGTCTCCATTTTAGGTGATCTAGGTATACCCCAAACCTGGTTTCATGTATACATTTATAAATAAAGGTAAAATATGTACAAAGTAATTTCACGGATAGGGAGCAGCTGGATTACACAGTGAATAGAGGGCTGGATCTAAGTCAAGATGATCTGAGTACAAATTTGTCCTCAGACATTAACAATGTGAACCTGGGGAAATCACTTGATTCTCTTTGCCTCAGTTTCTTCATCTATAAAATAAACTAAAGAAGGAAATGGCAAACTACTCCAGTACCTTTGTCAAGAAAATTCCAAATGGGGATCAGGAAGAATTGAACATGATTGAAATAATTGAAAAACAAAACAAAACAAAACAAAACAAAACAAAAAAACAACGGTAATTGCAGGAATGGGGGAAGAACTCAGATTTAGCATGAATGGCAAACAATTAGAGTCCTTTTGCCAGAAAAGATAACATTAATATACAGAAGAGTAGCTTGGGGATAGTGAAAAGACAAGACTGCCTCAGATGGGGAGCACTGAGTACTCAGGAATAGGAACTTCAACCTCAGCAGTCTTTGACTCAGACTCATATCATGAGAAGTCATAAGGGCAGGTGTAGATGCTGAATGTATACAAGAAAATGGTGATTTGATAATCAATCTTTTTTAATTAAAACTTTTTGTTTTCAAAATATATATGGATAATTTTCAACATTCACCCTTAAAAAACCTTGTGTTCTATTTTTTTCCCTACTTTCCCCCTATCCCTTACCCTAGATGGCAAGTAATCCAATGTATGTTAAAGATGTGCAATTCTTCTATACATATTTCTACAATTATCTTGCTGCACAAGAAAAATCAGATCAAAAAGGAGGGGAAATGAAAAAGAAAACAACATCCAAGCAAGCAACAACAAACTTGAGTCATTATATATAAGCTTCTTAAAAATATGAATTTTTTCATTCTTTTTAAACAATCCATTGATTGGTTGATTTGTTGTTGTCTTTCAGTCTCAAAAAGGACCAAAATGATATCACTGTGTTAGAGTACATTTGATTGTGGATGATTAAACCAATACAAGCTCAGAGTGCTCTACCATAAGTGAGGTACAAATAGTCCATGTGAAAATTTGGGATGTATTCTTCAAATTTGTGCATCTCATGTTTCTTTTGAGCTACTTCAATTCTGCTTTGCTCATTTAATCCATTAAACATTTATTTAAGTACTATGTTCCAGGGACTATGCTAAGTGCTGATGATGCAATTCATAATACCTGCCTTCAAAGAGCTTAAAGTCTAAAAGGGGAGACAACACACAAAAGGAAGCAGAAAAAATGTGGGGTTTGGGGAAGGGACACTAAGGGACACTCATTGTGGGAGATATCTTGTTCTACAGAGTTGAAAGTAGAGGGCAGTAGACGCAGAGTGGAGTGAGGTGAGAGAAGAGTTTCTATGCTCCAGAAAGAAAGGCATTGGGAGGAGGTTAGTGCTCTGTCTTTCAGCTCTTGAAGGTGGGGTCTGAATGAGGTGATGTCAGTCAGGGATTGAGTTAGCAGCAGAGTGGTAACTTGAAAAGTGATTAACTTATCCTTAGAGGGGCATTTGTTCCACAGAATTGAAACCAGACACAGAAGCAGATGCAAAATGGAGTGAGCTATATCTCCAGTAACTACTGTTAGGTCTAGCACTTAGAAATATTTGATTGATTGATGGAAAATCCTGAACAATTTCCCAAATGCCAGACAGATTACTTTTTTCCTCCCATTTGATTCTAGGTTCAGTTCTCTGTCAGCATGCAATGTCTGTCTCAGATTTGGGCAAAGATGGACCAATTCTTTGGGCTTTTCTTTCAACTGTGTAGCATAGTCTGGACAAAAAGTATTCCTCAGCTGTTCATTGTGTATTTTTTTCTCTTTGCAGACAATTAGTCTGAACATGTTTGAATGACCACAAATCATTTAACTGCCTCTGCTAGGACTTAAAGAAGGAACAATATCAGGCATGATTTGAAGCCTCTGAAGACTTCACTGTTTATACAGAATCCCTCTTTTTGGGAACTCTGTTTTGGAGTTCTTTAATCACAATGGCAAACATATTTTGTGAGAGAACTCCCTATTTTATCCTTCATTTGATAATGAAAAAGAGGTTTTGAGCCAACTTATTCTCACTATTTTATCTTTCAAGCAATCTTTTATGATCTTAACGTATGCATTTGTATCACCTTGTTGAAGTATACTTTAAGGCTTAATTTTACTCTGTGAAATCAAATGTTTTCTTATAATAACCAAACATAAATATAATATGATCTTATTTCCTCTGAATCTTTAAGTCAATAGTGTTCCAATAAATATTTGCTCTTTTAGAGATCATGCCCCAAACACTTGTATAAATTTTTCCTATCAATTAAAGATTTCCTTGCAGGAAGAAAAGAACAAAGAAGTTGGAGGGAAAAGGAAAGAAAAGTAGAAGAGGGTGGGAAAGAAAGAGATATAGGGAAAGAATAAAAGAAACAACAAGAAAGGTATGCAATAATGGAAAGATAGAAAGGGTCATTCTGGTGAGAAAGGAGAGATGGATCTGAATAGGTGAAAAAAGAGAGCCAATTTTCAGAGAATCTTGCTTGACAATTATTTGTTAAATATATTTTTATCATGTTTAACATATATTGGATTACTTGCTATTTAGAGGAAGGAGTCGGAAGAAGGGGGAGAAATTGAAACACAGGGCTTTGCAAGGGTTAATGTTAAAAAAAAAAAAAAAAAGAATTGACTGGAACCTGAGAGAAATTTCTAATGACTTGCTATGGTGGTACATCTGTTAGTCCTGACACACCCAACATTTTTATCAATGGCTTAGATGAAAACATAAATAGTGAGCTTATCCAATTTGACACAGATCTGAGAGGGGAAACTAATCCTTTGAATGAAGAAATTAGAACCCAAAATTGTGTTGGCAAACTGGAACAATGAGACAAATCCAACAAGATGAAATCTAACAGGGCTAGGAAGCTGCGCTTCAGCTGAAAATAACTGCATAAATGCCATGGAGTAATGGGAGGGAATAAATATATTATCTCCTCAGCACTCTTTTATGAATATTATCTCATTTGATTCTTACAATAGCTCAAGAAGGTAGGCACTATTATCATCCCCATTTTTTCAGCTGAAGAAACTGAGGCAAATGTTACAGGGTGGCAGGGCTTCAGTAGATGGAATGTGGACCCTATAATAAGGAGAACCTCATTCAAATTTGGTATCAGACTGTTCCAGCTGTGTGACCCTGACAAAGTAGCTTAATCCTGTTTTCCTCTGTTTCCTCTGCTGTAAAATGAGCTGGAAAAGGAAATAGCAAACCACTGCAATTTCATTGCCAAGAAAACCCCAAAAAAGTCAGAAAGAATTGGACATAACTGAAACTAAAGTCATACACTGGTAAATTTCTGAGATCAGATTTGAACTCTGCTGTTAATGTTTTATTCTCTTTGAAAAACAATTTATGTGAAAAATACATTGGAATTCTCATAAGCACTTTAGCAGTTATCTAGACATAGGAGTTTTCGGAATTAAGAAGGGACTTCAGAAGCAGTCTAGCCTAACTCATTTTTGTTTGTTTGTTTTTCATTAATAAACAGAGATCCCTTCCCCATGCAAAATATATATATATATATATATATATATATATATATATAACAATCATCCTCCAGTGATAAAAAATCCATTGCCTTAGCTCTTTTGGGATAGCACTGATTTTTAGAAATCAACATATTGCCCATCTAGATGAATGTAAACTTCATTATATGCTAAGATTTATTACTTGTGTGATAAGAAGTCAGAGACATGGAAAATTTCTCATGAGTCATCTGACTTCAGAATTCATCTATCATTGCATTGATCAGAATACAGAAGTCTTCCTTTACTGGAAACAAAAGGACAGAAGACATTTATTCAGCCCCTGTTATGTGTCAGGCCCTGTGTTAAATAATTTACAAATATATCATTTGATCTTCATAACAACCCTGTGAGATAGTTGCTATTATTTTCTCCATTGTACAGTTAGGGAAAGTGAGGCAAAGAGAGAGGGTAAGGGAATTCCTTAGAATTGTAGAGCTAATGAATATCTAAGGCAGGACTTGAACTCAAGTTTTCCTGGTTCCAGGCTCAGTACTCTATGCTGAACTGATTGCCTACTATTCTCTTTTGCATTATTACAATCATATAAACTTCTCTTTCAGGATTCCACGTTATCCCCATGAAATTTAGCAAAGAAAATTTAAAAAAAAAATTCTAATTTTTGAATACTACAAGATAATATGAAAAATCAGCTACTAAGTTCTCTATATATTCAAACCATTTGAAATATGCAGGATATGTTACATAACTGGAGATATTAGAGAATTTTGCTTGGAGTTTAGTTTAAATGGGAGGATTTAGTTTCTGCTAAACAAATTCCGTGAAACTTCAGTATTTATTTCTTTTTTACCTTTCAGTGACACAATGAGGGCTCTAATTTTAATATTCATTCTCTCTTTTGCAATGACTAAATAGATTCCTTTGACCTTAAACATCTCCCTTTATCCACCATAAATTGTACTGTATTTTCCTAAATATTGCTTTTTTCCTTAACTAATTTTGAATGTCATTTCCAGAACAGAACTTATGGCCATCTGGACTGCTAGGAATATTTGAAATTTTCTGGGTTTGAGTCTCCATTTTTTTCCATAATTAGATTGAGACAACTAGGTGACATAGTGGATAGTAAGCCAGCCATAAATGAAGAAGAATCCTCTTCATGAGTTCAAATTTGATCTCAGACACTTACTAGCTAAGTAACTCTAGGCAAATTGCATAATCCTGTTTGTCTCAGTTTCTTCATCTGTAAAATGAACTGGAGAAGGAAATAGCAAACCACTCCAGTATCTTTGACCAAAAACAAAACAACAACAACAACAAAAAAAAAAAAAAAAAAAAAACAGATGCAACTGAAAAATGATTGCACAATTGTTAGATTAATAATGGCTCATTTCATTAAAAATGAAGTTCCTAGGAACAAGTCTTCTTGACAGGCTTATTGTTTGACTAAAATTCAGGATTAAAATCCTGGAAGTCACTGACATTTACTTCCTATTTTAAAAGAAAGGGGAAAAAAATATACTTCATTGGACATCCTCTCTTGAGAATTTTTTTGTCAAGGATGGATATGTGGCTTCTACCTTTCAACTGCTATTTCCTACACCAGGATAAATAATCACTGGATGGAGCTCTGTTTTATTTTTGATGTAGTGCAAATGTCAGTGAAATCAGAGCCAAAAAGCCTAGATTTAAAGCACCAGCTCAATCCACATCCAAGTTGAATGATTTTAGAGTATTTATGTGGAATTCAATCTCTTCATCTATAAAATGGGGTTAGGAAGTCCTGCTGAACATATTTCACAGAATAGGTATGACTACTAAATGGGATAATTTAATATGTGAATAGGCTGCTACATGGTGCAGTGAATAGAGCAAAAGGCCTAGAATCAGTAAGGGCTGATTTCAAATCCAGCTTCAGACACCTACTAATTGTGTGACCCTAGACAAGTCATTTAACCTTGTTCGTCTCAGTTCCCTCATCAATAAAATGATTTGGAGAAGGTAATGGTACACTACTTTAGTATTTTTGTCTAGAAGATCTCAAAAGGAGTCATAAAAAGTAAGACACAAGTGAAATGACTCAACAACATTATGTGAGCATTTTGTATATGAAAGAATTATACAAGTGTATTATTACTATTCTATGTATTGACTTCCAGATCTTTGAGCCCCAAATAGAACAGTGAAAATAACATCAACTCTGAAATTAAAAGACCCTGGTATAAATTCTGCTTCTGATAATTAGGTCACTTATGTAACCTTATGCTTTATCTCCTTAGTCATTTAACCTTCCTGAGATTCAGTTCCTCCATTTACAAAATGAAAGGGTTAAACCACATGAAACCAATGATTGATTCCAACTCTCCCTCTTTGGTTACTACTAATCTGCTTTGTATATCCTTGTCTCTAAGTTTCTCTTCCCTAACCTGTCTGATTTTATTTCCTTTAATTTAACTTCAAACATTTAATTAAGTAGATGTTCTATCAAGCTTCATTATATAAGTTGATTAGATTTGGAATTATAGTGCCTAAACAACATTGGGAACTCTCACTAAATAGTCACCAGTGATATTGATAGTGAAAGTGATATTGATAAACGGTGCCTTTACTGTTTCAGAATCCAAGCCTAAGTTAGTGAATCTGCAGATCATCTATCCTATATTTTGGCCTGCTGGATCAGCTACTCTTTGAATTTAGTCCTTTAATCAATGAACTTTTAGTAGGTTCTTGTTGTTAGATTGATAAGATGATAGGAGCTGAGTCCTTAAATGTTTTCCTTTGTGTTTTTTCCCCTTCCCATTAAAGTAATCACAATAAATGATTTAATAGGAAATATCCTTTTTTAATCCTGGTTTTCTTCTTACCATGACTGAATTATTCTGGAAGCTTTTAATTAACACTACTCCTTACCCCTCCCTGCCATCCCCCCTCCCCCTTTTTTTTTTGTTTATAACCTTTTTTGATCAGGGATGCTATTGAATGAATCTGTATAGCTAGCCTTAATCACTGCATGCACCTTGCCTCAGTCCAACTGAGACTTGTTAAAGACCTTAGTTTAAAAAGGCTAAGTTCTCCCACTGTATCCAGGACCATCTCCAGCTGTCCTGATCTATCTCTGGCCACTGGACCCAGATTGTTCCAGAGGAGAAAGTAAATTTGATGACCTTGTACAACTTTCCCTCTCTTAAATTTAATTCATTTGCATATCATGGCATTACTTCTCTGATGTCATAATCATCTTCAAGAACAAAAGACAAACAATAATCTATATATGTAACCCATATATATACATAAATATAATAAGTAAGGGAAGACAGAAGGGTGTGAAAGTGGATCAGGGATAGAGATTTGGGAAAGCAATAAAATCATTATAATGGTCAGCATTATTGGTTTGAAGGTGGAACACAGGAGCCCCTGAGAAAGAATTAAGAAATTGGGGGCCAGGCTAAGGGAAAAAAGAAGTTACAAAGAGGGTATTCCCCAAAACAAAGAAGATATTGATCTTTGCTTAAAATTACACTATTAAGGCTGAAACGAGTGAAATGACATCCCTTTGTCTCTTTAATATGAAAACTTGGTATTTCTAGGCAGCTCTCTCTTATGCTGAGATATTTGCTGATCTATGACTCATTGCCTTCCTTCCTTTGACTGGTCCCTGCTTCCAAGGATGAAAAATACTTCAATTCTGAAAACAAAAGTAGATCTTGGAACTGCTGCCTCATCTCATATTCTTTGTAGCCAGAACTCCAAAGGGCAAAAAGACCATGTTGGCAGAAGTTCTACCCCAGGGAATAATCAGTCCTCATATAAATGAGGAAGTTTTTTAAACTCAAATATTTTCACTGTAATATGAATTAATTTAGCTCTTTAGCATTCAGACCTAACCAATGGCTATTAAAATTTCAGTAGCCTACTACCTCAATCATTTCGCAATCCTAAATTTAAAAAAGACCTCCTTAAAGTTTTGTTCAGTGTGAGTCACCTAGGTGGAGCAATGGACTCCAAGTCAGGAACAAGTTTAAATCTTGCTCAGAAACTTACTTAGCTATGAAATACTGAGCCAGCCACTTACCATCTTTCTATCTTAGTATCCTTATCTGTAGAAGTGAAATTAATAATTTCACCTACTTTCCAGGGTTGTTTTGAAAATAATATGCTATCACATACACCAAAATATATATGTATATATAAGCTAGCTACTGTTACTAATCAAACAATCTACAAACTCCTACTGCAGTTATAGCATTTCCACTTTGAGGGGGTTGCAGGCATGGCACCCACATGATCTGGAAAATCCAAGTAAAAATTTTTGGCCCTCCCTTCATACTAGAAAAAAATCTGATTTTTTTTTCTTTTTCTTTTATGGGATGTTTATAGTACCATATTGCAAAATTTGGGTTGATGATATTCAATACTATCCATATATTTTTTGTTCTAAACTTTATCTTTGTTGTCTGCTGATCTTCATGTGTTATGTCTTCCACAAAATTCTCCCAAAATTCTTAATTTTTATGTTGTCCTGCAATATATTGGAATCATAATGGGGAAAGTCAAAATGTGGAAGGGAAAACTATTTGTCAAATTTCCAGGAGCTGGAAATCAAAGATAAAAATACAATCATTACAATCCTCAAAGAGTTTATATTCTATACTACATATCCAATAAAGAGTAAACCCATCCTACCTCCTGTTCAGGATCTTATTCTGATAGTTATGTCAATTATATGGAAATGTCCTCTTATATTTAACATATCTCTCAGCAAAATACTATTGCAATGTTTCACTATAGTACAGAGATGAACTTGGGTCCTTAAGGCCTGTGCCCTGGGAAGTCCAACCAAACAGAAATATTTCAAAGCTAAATTCTAACATGCAGAATGAAAGCGAGACAGAGAAAAACAGAGACAAATACAGAGAGACAGAGAGAGAGAAAAGAGAGATTATAGATATAGATTTATAACTGCAGTTTTTCCTCCTACAAGTCTGAAAGCTTTTCAATTGCCTTCTCAATTCTCCCTTGCTTGATTTTTATATCTCACTAGCTAATCATAGATGTCCTTCCTGGATCCTTTTTTTCTTCTTCCCTCTATAATATTTCACTTGTTTAGCACATCAGATCTCATAGATTCAATCATCTCTATGTAAGTAATTCTCATAGTTATCATCTAATCCTAACTATTCTCTTGATCTCCATTCTTACATCTCCAACTGACTTTTGACATTGATTTTTTTTTTTTTTTTTTAAAGATTGAGTGTCCATATTTTACCCGTATTGGAAATTCTGTCACCATTGACATAGTCAATGTCAGTACTGATTGAACAGTAGTTTTAATCTGTTCCATTTCTGACCTGTACTGGTTCATGTCCTTAGGTAATCTCATCCTCCTTTTCTTGAATATTCACCATACTGATGTCTTACATAATACAGACCACAATCATTTGTGTTACCTATGCTCACAACTTAGGTAGCAGATGGAATCCTTACTCTTACTCCCATCCACAATCAGTCGTTTTTCTAGTTCTGTCAATTCTAGTTGTGTAACATGTCTCTTTCTTACTTTTCATTCTTTCCTTTTAATATTGCCACTCATATAAGCCCTCATTACTACTAAAGGGATATTATAGTAGCCTTCTGTCTATAGTAGATTTTGCCTGAAGTCTCTCCCCATCCTAGTTCATACTCCACTCAGCTGTCAAAATAATCTTCCCAAAGTCCAATTTACCACTCTCCTCCAATTTAATACATTCTAGTGGCTCCCTATTGTCTCTAGGATCAACTATAAAATCCTCTGTTAGTCTTTAAAAGTCTGGCCCTTTCCTATTTTTCACTCTTTTTATACTTTATTGCTGTTCAGTACTCTTCAGTCCAATGATACCAACCTCTTTGACATTTCTCATAAACACCATTTAATCTTCTGACGTTAAGTATTTTCACTATCTGTTCTCTTTCCCTCTTTATCTCTGCCTCCCTGCTTCCCTGACTTCCTTGAAGTCTCAGCTAAAAATCCACCTTTCTTGATTCTCATTATTACTACTTCTTTCCCTTTTGATTGCCTCTGATTTCTTTCTTATAGCTTGTTTTAGTTGCTTACATGTTGTTTCCTCTATGACACTAAGAGCTCCTTGAGAATAGGGTCCATTTTTCTCTATTTTTCCATCTTTAGAACTTAGGACAATGATTAACCCATATTAGGCACTTGGTATATGCTTGTTGATTTAACTTGCCAAATTGTAGGGGGTTGGTACTCTTCACTGCTGGAGACAGAACTCAAACTAATGAATTCTTTACTTTTGATAGGAAAAAAATAGTCATTGAATGAAAATGTTAAGAATTATAAAATGAAGCCAAAGTTTATATAATTATAATGATCATGTTTGAACTCAGAGAAGAAGTTCTAAAATATGTTTCCCTCATGTTATCACGAAGGACTTTGGGTGTGGAATTGTATATATAGTCAGATGTAATATTGAGTTAACTAAATTGCAGAACTACTTTTAAATATATATATATGTATATCTACATATATGTTACAAAAGAACTTTCTGATTAGGAGAGAAGGGAAGTCTACATTCAGAAATTAATGTAATATGTCTAATATGGAAATATATTTTACATGATATACATGTATACTCAATATCATATTGCTTGCCTTCTCAAGAACTGGAGGAGGCATGGAAGAGATAATTTCAAATTGAAAACTTTTTTAAAATGTGAAAAATGTACACATAATTGAGAAATAGTCAATGGAATTAAAATATACTAAAATAAAATGAAGGATTGGAAAAAATAGTGTAATATAAAAATAAAGTATCAATAACAAAATACAACTATGATTATATTTTCTAAGATCAGTTTCCTAATCGTAGCTGTGAATATTGAGTTTTAGTGTCCCAAATGCTCAAAAGTATGATCTTGAACTTGTGTCTATTTCACCCTATGTTATTCCCTTTGTAACTTGTCCTCATTTCCAATCATTGCAAAGCAACAGTGTTTTCAAAGATTCCAATGATGTTCCAAATGATGTTCCAATCAGAAAATGCAAGTTTTATGTTGAATAACAAGATGTTGATATTGGTGTGTGTGTGTGTGTGTGTGTGTGTGTGTGTGTGTGTGTGTGTGTGTGTTACCCTGTTGCTATTGACAGCCTTAATCATGTCCAACTTGAAAGTCTCTACCAGGTTGATTTTTTTAGGGGCGGACCTATATCATTTTGATTTTCCTCAACTCTTTAAACATAGATTCTTCCTTTCCTCTTATAATCTACAATCCATAGTTGCCTTAGTTGTCTCCCTACTTAAATTAATTTGTGTTTACTCCACAATGTCTGAGTGAAAGATATAAATACAAGGTCAACTTTTTGAGTGCAGGAACTGGTTTTCATTTTTTTATCTTTGTATAATGAATCCTAGCACCATAGTTTACATAAAATAAATGCTTAATAAATGCTTGTTGGATCAAATCAGTCTTATGATTCTATTCTCTCTTCTTATAAGGCTTCCTCTCTGCCTATCCAAATCACATTCAGCTTTATAGATCCACCTACAAGCCTTAATTTATCTACAAAGTTTTTCCCATCTACAATAAATTTACAAATTCTCTCTCCTCCAAAATTACAGCACTTATAATCTGCACTTTTTGCCACTCTCTCTACCTTGATCATATCATTTGTAACAATATTTCATTTATCCTATTTTCAGTGCAACTCAATTAAAAGCTTTTGGGGGAAGGAATTATGCTTTTAGGTCTTCCTGTAGCACCTAGGCAAACTATGCTAGACAATAAAGGGATATAGAGTAGTTGAATATAAATTCACTGAGGTAGAAGTAGCCAGGTGACAAAATAGTTAGAGCATTTGATTTTGAGTTCAAATCCAGTCTTAAATCCTTACCACCCATTTGACCTTTTTTTGCTTCAGTTTTGTCACATGTAAAATGTATATAATACCTACTTCCTGGGCTTATTGTAAGGATCACATGAGATATTATTTATTAAAGGACCTAGCACAGAGCCTGGTGTGTGGTAAACACTATTGTAAATTCTAGCTAATGTTGCTGTTTATTATTATTTCTTTTTTTTTTTTTTCTTTATATCCCCAGTATCTAACACAATGCCTGGCACATAAGTTCTTATTAAATGCTTGCTGGATTTTAATTGAATTAAATGTTACAAGAAAATTTCAATTAATATTTAATAGATGAGTGTGTGGAATGCTATTGAGAATTATATAATATTCTATATATGTGTGGTATAAAATAAACTCTTAAAAATTACACAACTGACATTTCAAAAAAAATTAAACTTTTAAATGGTAGGTGCCTGATGATTGACAAAACAAGGTCACAGTATTATTTCTGTCTATTTTTCTCAGGGTTAGTATAATATCTTCATTTTCAAAGCTGGTATCAAGAGTTTTGAAGAAAATACTCAATGTCATCATCTCTGAGGAGAATAAGAATTCATTTTGTAGGTTTTGCAAAGTGGTTTTGTTGTGTTTTCTGGAAGCTCTGGCAACTCCCATCATTGTTTTCCAGGCTATTTTGCCTTTGGCTAAGATCAAGTGTAATGTTTGTTCAAGTAGAATATCTGTGGGTTTTAACCACTGATGTGTCCTCCAGGCAAGGACAATGTACTTGGGCTGAGTGCACATGAAAAGCATTAACTCCCTTTTTGATGGTAGTTTTTAGAGACTTAATTGAAGTCCCAACTCTGCTTTGATTCTATTTTTGTATAATCATAGGCAGGTAGGCAGCCTGGAAAGAGGGTAAGAGCGGTCCTTTATCATTCTGTGTGCAATTCTTTGTAAGCTCCAGTGCATCATTGTGGTACCATTCCCCTACCCTCACCCCACTTGGGTTGCTTATCTCCATAACATTTAATGCGGTGCTGAGCACACAGAGAGCGCTCTAAGCCAAATGAATGAATCTGGGCATCAATTGTCATCCAAGAAGTAGAAAAATACCTTCTAGAGCTCTTCAACCTCTATGGCCTTCATAGATCATAGAACTTAAAGATGAAAAGGACCTTAGAAAACAGCTAGTCCAATTCATTCATTTTATAGACGGGTAAACCAAGGCCACAGTAAGTAAGCAGATTTAACTCAAGCAGATAACATTTTAAGACATCTGAACCATTTGAAAATGTAAACATATATATATATTTTTTTTTTCCTTTGAATCTCAGTATCTCTAAAGTCCCTAGTGGCTGATAAAATATTGTGGAACAACAAAGACCTGGCTCTGTTGTTTTGTTTTTGTTTTTGTTTTTTGTGGTTGTTGTTGTTGTTGTTGTTGTTGTTTTTTGCCAGTTATATGACTTTGAACAACTCACTTGAGCTTCTCTGGGCCTTAGTTCAAAATCTGTAAAACACAGAGTTTGGATTACATAATCTTCAAAGTCTTTCCAACTCTAATATTCTATTACTCAACGAAACTATCACTTTAGCCCACCAACTTTATGGATTGTCAGGAAATTCCTAGCTCATTGTAAACATACACATCCATTTAAAATAATATGCATAAAATTTGTTTTACACGATTGAATATATATGTATAAGCTATATAAAATTACTCACTGTCTTGAGAGAAGTAAGGGAAAGGAGATGAAAATTTGGAACTTGGATTTTTTTAAATGAATATTTAGAATTGTCTTTACATGTTATTGGAAAAAATAAAATACTATTAATTAAAAAAAATAAAAATAAAGGAGGAAACCAGATGGGAGCATGAGAAAACCAGTTGTAGAGGCCTGAGAGATTTTTTCGGTGTGAGCATTTACATCTTAGAAATCATATCAACAAACACACAGATCAGGAATTGATGTATTGTTTCATTGTTTGTCATGACTTAAGAAAATATTGGAAAAAATGTTAATAATATAGATTAAACTTTTTTTAAAAATAGAAATAATTCCTGTATAATGAAGTTAGAGATTTTAATGATAATCCCCCCCAAAATTGAAACAAAATTAGTTTAGAAAAAATGGTGATACTTCTGGTGGGGCCTTCTTTGATACAAACTTCCTTGGCCTTAACAACGCCTAGCAGAAAGAGAAGAGAATGTCCTGTCACTCCTCAACAGTGTTTTGGATAGTATTGACATGGAGAAGGCAAAAAGCCATAAAGCTCCTTGCTGTGCTTTTATCCTAGAAGGTTAGAACGTTTTTGACTATTCTGAGAATAGTCTCCCAAGAAAAGAAGAAAATGAGCAAAAGTAACATCATAAGCGTTTTGTCTTCATGGTCTATCAATTTCTTCCACTTAAATCAAATCCCATACTAGGATCCAAACTTGCTTAGCTCTCTCCTCTTGACACCTGGAGACATTTATCGTGTCTTCTCTGCTGCATGTTCTGCCAGATATAAAGCTTAGTGGTCACATCTACTCTTTTCCAAGGAAGATGTCAGTTTTGTAAGGGAACTATTTCATTTTTATCTATGTATTATCCATATCCAACAAGCAGTGCCCAGCATATAGTAAAGTTTTAATAGTATTTGTTATTTAATTGATTGGATGATTGCTTTATTCAGCACAGCAAAAGAAAAGAGGGACATAGCAGAGTCTTAGATAAATGTTAGTAAGAGATAAAAAGCTTTTTTTTTTTTTTCATCCTGCTGTTGACTTGGGTTGTAGCTATCATAAAAGCTAGAGCTATTTAGCAGCCCAGGGATCATCTAATTCAACCTCTTAGAAAAGTGAACAACAAGGAGGTCAACTCACTTTTCTAAGTTTACTCTGTAAACAGTAGAGGTAGGAAGTAAATTCCTTGGACTATAAATCCACAATTCTTTTCCCTATAGCATGGTGAAGTTATCATTCATTATTCACTACTCTTGGCATATCTTGTTAAGCTTAAAGTCTTCCTCCCCTGGTAGGAGTCTGTTTAGAAATTTTTGGCAACATTGTGATAAACAGAGGCCATTTAATTGCCCTTTAACTATTTAGAATAGGGAGCCGATATCTAATAAAGCATTTTAAAGGGATTGGAGAAGAGCATTGTGTATGAATCCTCAATTCAATGACTCCTTTGTAAAAATAGGAAATGTTTCCACTGTCCTTTAGATCCCAAGAGTTTGGAATATATTCACACACATGCTCTAAACTGGAAGTGCTAGCAAATGAGATAGGTGGGGCTCATGGCTTGGAGTGCCAGGGAAAGTGGAGGAAAGAGTAAAATTTTTATTCATCCTGTTTTCCACTGGAAGCAGGGTGTATCAATCTTGGGTAGAACAATACCTAAAGGATTATAGCATAGGTTCCAGAGAAGGAATAGAAACAATAAAGAGAGAAGAAAGTTATTTTGATTGTGGGCAGAGCTGTGAACCCTCTGTTTTCTGTGCCATAAGCTGTTCTAGTGACCCTGAGTCCTTACTAGGAATTTGAGACTGCGTAAAGACAAAATATAAATATTCAGAAACATAGTCTAAATTCGTGGGAATATGAATCGAGTACAGATTTGTATGAGACATAGACAAGTTTGAGTACTCTCTTGTAAATGCAGAACTTTGGTAGTGGGTGATTTGGCCCAGAGTTAATATCTGATCCCAGTGACTATTATGAGGTCATTGCTACTAGTATGACAAATGAATTTATATTCATTCTAGAACAGTGACTATTGAAAATATTTTTGACTCTGAAATATTTACTTGTAAGCAATTTATTTTATCTTAGAAGTTAGAAGAATTAGAAGGCCCCAGAGATAACTTTAATAAAAAAAAAAATGTTGAAGTATTCAAGGGCCAGAATGTTGGATTTGGTTTGTACAAGACTACACAATTATTTTTTAGGATGATGATGCTACATGATATATTACCTCAGACCACAAAATAACTGTCAGTTTACTAAATTTTAATAGCCTTTGTCTCTAAGTTAAATAGTAATGCCAAAGGTGGTAATAATGACTTGTCGATTACAGAGAATACAACTATAAATCTATAGATTTGGCAAAAAAAAAAAAAAAAAAAAGATAGAATAGAGAATTTTTAGAATTTTTTAGAATAAAGAATAAATTATGCTTTCTCTTATTAGACTGGAAGTTTGGGGAACAAAGAAATTACTTAGGTTATCTATACTTAACACTTGAAAACTTTAATATTGTTATATATTTTATTTAACATAGAGCAAATTAAAGTCTCGACAGGTTTAGTCCTGTAGGGATTGAATGCTGAGATAATAGGATCAAATGATTGAGATCTGGAAAAAACCTTAGTGATTATTTAATCCAACATTCATTTTACAGATTTCATTAATGTGGAAGCAAGAAGAGTCAAGAAAGCCCGAGTTCAAATTCGAGCTATGATTCATATTGGCTAGTGTACTAGAGTAAATTACCCAATCTCTCAAGTGTCCTGTGAAATATTCGAAGAAGGAGAAGATAAATTATAGGACTAGAAGAGAGAGAGTTTCTTCCTCTAGAATCTCCTTCACAGATGAAATCTATAGTCCAAACTAAAAATATAGATGAGGAAAATGAGATTCAAAAGATTCATGAATGTCAAAAGTCAGGAGTAATATTCAGTTGAGATCAACATGTCAACAGATGAATAGGCAAGGGAAAAAAATTAAATTCTGTGAATGTTTTTAAGAATAGTGTTACAGGGACGTGAGAAGATATAGGTGATATAAGAGCAAAAGATAACAATAAAAAAAAATTTTTAAAAATAAAAGAATCTACAAAACAAGACACTTAAGAAACAAGAACCAAAATTTACGAAGGAAATTCTGTGACCCCCAAGTAATTTATGGATAGTTGGAGCATAAACTGAACTATGAAAGAAGCTAAGATGCTCCTAAGAGATAAATGGATAGAGAAATTCCAGGCAGAGGAAAAATAGCCTATGCAAAGTTATGGAGACAGAAGAAGCATACTGAGTTTGAAGAATGGCAAATAGGCTATTTTGGCTAGAATTTAAGGTGACTGATGAGGAATAGTATGAAATAAGAATGAAAAGGTCAACCAGACTCAGATTTTGAATGTCAAGCTGATGATTTTGGAGCAGGAAAGGAACATGATCAAATCCCATGCTTGAGGCAGTTTTATTTTGTGGAAAAGATGTTTTAAATTTTCTTGAAAGGAAAGTGGTCACTTGTTTTTACAAAGACTTTGAAGATTTTCCTAAATGGTGTAAACAAATATAAAGAAAAAAACTTCCTAAATCCAGCTACAGAAGGGCCTTTGGCAAGGGAGGAGTCAAAGGCTCAGAAGTACCTAAGCAATAAGCCGATCCTTGAAGTAATCCACAATATCTGGCACTTTCACAATGACAAGGAAATGTTCCATATAAGAAACCAGAGATTGCCATTCGGCAAAGGAAGTAGCCGCCCAAATGTTTGAGGGTAACCAGCCAGGCTCTGAGATGACTGAACCTTTCCATGCCCCAGGCCTCACTCCATTTAGTGCCATTCATGGCAAAGCTCTGCAAAAAATCTATGGATATTCCTGCACTATTTATAGTTGCACCTTTTCCCGCACAAATGGGAAAGTTCATGCTGAATGAATTAGGCAAAACCAAAATGAGAGTCTGTGTAGCTGGGGCACTTACCTCCCATTACCACCAGCCACCATTTTGACCATCTACTCAATGATGCTTTTGATTTACAATGTAGCAGGAGTATATTTTTAATTTTGGAATAATTTAATTAAGGACTTCTGCTCATTCTATCTCTAACCCTAAACAAGTCATTAGCCATCCTGAATTTTGTCTAAAACATTTCATCTCCAAAAAAATTAAAAATCCTTTTTACATTGTCCCTTTTGTTTAATGTCACAGGGAGAGTTCATCGGCTGGGGAGTAGTCAAGTAAGTAATTGATAAAAATAAAAAGTGAAAAAGGTCCCCAAAACTTTATTTTTAAATGTTTTTTTCTGCCTTATAGATTTAAGCAATGAACCCTTTGCATCTGACCGATTGCCTTATTTCATTTTGCTAGAGGATGTGTTAATTGCATGCTTCTGGCTTTATTTGCCCATTAACAGGCCAGCAGTGATTCACAGTCTGAAAATGAGGATAGGCTTATTTGCTTTTTCATCATCATTGGAATGATTTTTTTTCTCTGTCTAAAACACTCTCCTGGCCTAAAGTGTTGATTAGGAAGGCTATTTTCTGCCCTAGGCAATGAGCAAAATGTTAGAATAGGATTTCAAGGGCTCCATCATATGGGTAGCCTCAAAAACATGCGGTTTCACAATGGATTAAAATTCTATATGTACTTTTTACCAGATGTGGAATAACACTGTTAACTAAATATTACAATATTCCTAATATCTCATAGTTTGGAAAGCGCTTGTTCACTCAAACTGTGGATAGGCAAGAATTAGAAGCCAGTGGATTCCAGCTTGAATATTTTAGTGTTTGAAATTTGGTGTGCTGAAATCATTCACTACCTGCCTTGTCTTACAAAAATCCTCACTTGGGAACTGGTGACAGTTATGAGTCACTGAAGATTCCCTTTGAGAAGCATGTTAGATGTAACTAGTCCAGCCTAGTAGTAAGACACCAGGGCCAATCACAATTTCCCTTCTTCTCAGGAATCTGTAAAACCTGCCCAAGACAGCTAAATAATGCTCAGTAGAGTTGATAGAGCCTCACTAGCACATTTTCCAGAGAATAGCAAAGTGCCAAAAGGGAAACCAATTGACAGCAAGGTTCACAGACAGTGTAGTGCAATGTAGACTAGAGTAGAACTCTTATGCCAAAGAGAAACATTGCCAACCTTTTTTTCTCTTTATTTTTATTGCACACATCTGGCAATCAACAGACCCATAATTCTTCCACTTAATACAATTCTCATGACATAAGCTGACTAACCACATGAAATCTAATCAAGAAAACAACCGTTGTCAACAGCAACAAATGTGGCTATTGCATCACTGAGTAAACCACATACTTTTCTTCAAGCAGAAGGAACTTTAGACCAGGACCAACATAAGAATAGTTCATCTCTGAAAAACTGACAGGACTATCTTAGGAAGGCATTGGGAGTGAAGTTATTTTCTTCAAATAGAAAATGAATACAAAAATTAATTGTGGTTACCTATTTACCAAAGTATATGTCATAAAACTATATATATATATATATATATATATATATATCTCTGTTGGTTGCTCTCAAAACTGGATCCTCTACCTATCCACAAAACTAGGGAATTAAGATTTGATAACAATAGGTTGCAAGTTTACAAATGTTATCTCATTTGATCTTCATAAAAGTCAAAGGAGATAATGCCATGTGCATAAGAGAAAACTGAGGCAGAGAGAGGTTAAATGGTTTGCCCAAGATTGGATGTGAAGTAAACTTTGAATTGAAGTCTTTGTGACTCTTAAGTTCATCACTCTTGTCTACTGTACCATCTAGCTATTTTTTGATACCAGTAAAACAAACAAAATGTAACAAAAAACTTTCTAACAATTAGAACTGTCCAAATGTAAGATAGTTTGCCACAAAAAGTAGTGAATTCCCCCCCCCCACTATGGAATTTTAAGTAAGGGTGGGATACCCACTTATTTTACATATTACAGTAAAGATTCTTCTTGTGTACAAGTTGGAATATATAACAACTAAGGTATCTTCCAAGTCTCAATTCTCAAAATAATCTCTTGAGCATCTGCTGTCTTGTGGGTGGCCAAGTATATTTCATCAATTAAATTCTTGGCTGATGAGTAATGGGGCAGATTCTCATCCTTTGTCCTCCCCAAATGTTATGCTGAATTAATATTTTCCAATCCCTACTTCCTAAAAAGTGGAACCCCTTCAAAATTAACATTATCAAGAATTTCAGAGTTGACTGGGCTTATGTCCCAAAGAGATCTTAAAGAAGGGAAAAGGTCCCACATGTGCAAAAATATTTGTGGCAGCCCTTTTCATAGTGGCAGGAAACTGGAAACTGAATGGATGCCCATGAATTGGAGAATGGCTGAATAAATTGTGGCATATGAATGTTATGGAATATTATTGTGCTATAAGAAATGACCAGCAGCATGATTTCAGGAAGGCCTGGAGAGACTTACATGAATTGATGCTAAGTGAAATAAGCAGAACCAGGAGATCATTGTACATGGCAATAATAAAATTATAAAATGATCAACTCTGATGAATGTGGCTCTCTTCAGCAATGAGATGATTCAAACCAATTCCAGTTGTTCAGTAAAGAAGATAATCAGCTATAACCAGAGAGAGAACTATGGGGAATGAGTGTGGACCACTACATAGCATTTCCACTCTTTCTGTTGTTGTTTATTTGCATTTTTATTTTTCTTCTCGCATTTTTTTCTTTCTTTCTGGATCCGATTTTCCCTGTGCATTAAGATAACAATATAAATACGCATACATATATTGGATTTAACATATACTTTAACATATTTAACATATATTGGATTGCCTGCCATCCCGAGGAGGGAGTGGGGGGAAGGAGGGGAAAAGTTGGAACAGAAGATTTTGCAAGAGTTAATGTTGAAAAATTACCCATGCACATATTTTGTAAATAAAAAGCTATAATAATAAAAAAAAAAGAATTTCAGAGTTAGAAAGACCTCAGAGGTCACCAATATGTCAATACATATAGTCATGTCTACTTAATAAATGATATGACATCCTCTTTAGAATATACCTTTCAGATGGTTATCCAGTTACTGCTTAAAACATCTCAAGTAAAGAGTGAGAGGATTCCTTTGCCCCCCATAACAATCCATCTACTTTAGGTTAACAGTAAATGGGGAAGAAGTAGTGTTTTGTTGTTATTTCTTCATTTTTTTACTCTTCTCCTCAACAACAAACCTTAACTTGTCATTTTACAATTTCTATTGGCTTCTCCTAGTTCTGTCTTCTGGGTCAAATAGAACAAAATATGTCAGTCGTCTAACCCTACCTCTTTTTGTCAAGGCCTATCTTTTCTTTGATATGGCAGCTAGATCCCATGTAACCCTACCCCCAAAATAACTAACTTCCTTGATCAAAACATATTCATAACTTACACAGTTTCTGGGAGCACTGAAAAATTAAACAAACTCTCCAGAGTCACATTACTAGTGTTGTCAGAGGGGAACCTGGATTCCAAATCTTCCTCATGTTGAGGTCAGTATCCTGTCTATTACCCCATGCTGCCTCTCATATATCATCAGTTGTAGGAAATTGTGTATGCTTCTTGTCCTTAATAATGTTATCCGATGTATTTTGAAATACTATTTAAAAATGGATTAGTTCATGAAGTAGAGGTTGGCATCAGATTTACCACAAAAACAGGATTTTTTTAAAGATTCATGTTTCAACCTGCTTCATTCTGTGTCCTTCTCCAATTCCCTCAGCTAGGGCACATAAGATTTATATTACCTTCTGTTTCCCTTTCAGTCAGGAAGAACTGGTTAGATAGAAGCAATAACTGACATCATTATGTCCATTTAGAATATTGTTTACATATACTTTGGCCTTGGTAATTAATTCATTAATGACTAATTTAGACCGATTTTCTTTTATAAACATGAACAAAATGAAATCCCTGAAATTACTTTGGGGAATTTTGTTGAAACACACCATAGTGATGAAAAGTGAGAAGAGCTGACTCTCTGTAGCATAGAACTCTATGTTAAGTGGCAAGTTAAAATTAAAGATTGCAGAAGACTTAAATTGCTAGGCTAAGGAGTTTGGACTTTGTTTTGAAGCTAATAGAAGTTTTTTTGAAAGCCCATAGACATTCTACCCATGCTTCAAGATCCACATCACCTGCAAACTCTTCCTAAAATACTTCCCCTGCTCTAGTCAGTTAGAAGTAATTTGTAATTGTTTTTCAGTCTAACCTTTCATGACTCCATGAGAGGGACTGCCTTGCTTCCCAATACAACCCATGTTACCCATGGATAGGTCTAACTTTTGGAAGTTTTTCCTGATATTTTTTTCTTCACTTTTTTTGTTTCTTCACCAATTCATTGCCCCTGGTTCTTCCTACTGAGACCAAACAGAACAAGTGCACTCCCTTTTCTACATATTTTTCTTTGCCTCTTACTATAACTAATGGGAAGCAATTATCACATACTTTCTTAAAACTCCAGAATTATAATTTCTCTACCAAATTCCTGTCCTCCTCCCTTTGGCAGTAAGTCTCAAATGTGCTCAAAGAAATCATTTGGTGGTTTTCATTTTTAGCATAGACTGATAAGTTTGATTAACTTCTCTACTAATGGTCTCAGATAATGGCATCAATTATGTTACATTTTTCCCTATGAAGAAAATACTCACATTCCATCTTTTTAGTTTCTACTCAGCTATAAATTGAGGTCTTCTTTAATATTCCTTTTATTTCTTTTTTAATTGTGTTTATTTTATTTTTAATTTATGAAATAAAACAAGCATTTCTATAACAGCAGAATAATGAAAAGAGGATTGCACATAAAACTGAAATAAAACAAGCCTTTCTATAACATAGAATAATAAAGAGATGGTTACACATGAAACTGCAAATCTATCACATACAACTTGCTATTCCTTTTAAATATATAATAAATTTTTTATGCAATACCTTTCATATCACATGCTTAAAAACACCCAGAACAGAGCAACACAAATGAAGGACAACGCAGTGTGTACCACATAGTAGGTGGTTAATAAATGTTTGCTGAATGATTTCTTGATTAATAAGAATAAGACAGATTTGAGAAAGAAATGCTAAAATTGTAATAAAGGGAAAAGAAGAATTAGTCACATTCAAGAGGAAATGACATAATATTATTAGGATAATCATCTACTGAAGATACAGGTTTAAATTTTGGATAAAGAGACTCAGTTAAACAATAAGTAGTATCTGACCAAGGAGAACTATAGGGACATAAATAATAGGCCCTATATTCTGCTGGCTTATTTCTGGTACCTCAAATTACAATCCTTGGATCACTTTTTAAGTTAGAGCACAGTGTCACTCAGCAAACATTATTAAATGTCAGAAATTGTGTTAAGTGTTAAAGATACAAACAGAAAGTCAGAAGAACATTTCTGCCCTCAGCAGGCTCACAGTCTAATGGGGTTAACATATAACTAACTATGTAAAAATAAGATACATGCAAAATAAATTAGAAATACTGTATTCATTAGATAGGAGGCCTTGTTAACTTCACACATGCTCACTTGGGAGCCTAAGACCTTACTGTATCATTGTATAACTGCTTTGCCTGTCATCTCTTAAACTACAGGGCTTCTGTGAAATGGAGCATCTAGCTGGCCAATCTTGATGGAGAACAGTGATTGTTTGAGAATTTAAAACCCTTAAGAAGGGGAATGGTTTTACTCTTTGTCTTCCCAGAATATAATCCAGCACATGGCCCAAAGGAACACCATTAGTGTTTACTGATTGATTAATAATGTCCTAGATACTAAGAGGTTCCTAGAATAATACCTAGAACAGAGCTTCTTAAATCCATTAATTCCCACCCAGGGGTACATGACTAGATTTCAGGGAGTCCATAATCTTGGATGAAACAAAAAATACATTTTTTTCCTAGTAACTTCTAATTGAAACATAGTAGTTCCATCATTTTTTTTCTTTCTGAGAAGATTTTCATAGGCTTCAACAGGTCTATGACCAAATAATAATAATAATAATTTCAAGAGGTATCTATTTGGAAAAGTCAGTTATAACGCAAATAAATAATTAATTAGTAAAGTAACATTTCATTTGTCAAACAATGCAGGCTATAAATCCTAGGAAAGTTCACAGAAACCAGAAAACATTCTGGAACGAATTGTTCAGTGAAAGGAAGAAAACCCCCAACTAGAAAGTAAGACAAAACAAGTAGAGAGGTAGATAATAGATACTTTTTTTCTATTTCAGTTTTTGCATTTATATCTATAGCACTGACATGTTGCCTGACACGGAATGGGGGTTTAATAAATGCCAACTGAAGCATGATGACTATGGAATTATGTTTAGAAGAATTGTACATGTCTAACCTATATTGGATTGTTTGCTGTCTAGGGGAGAAGGGAGAGGGAACAAAGGGAGAAAAAAATTGGAATACAAGATTTTGAAAAGGTGAA
Source organism: Antechinus flavipes (assembly GCF_016432865.1). Taxonomy (NCBI): domain Eukaryota; kingdom Metazoa; phylum Chordata; class Mammalia; order Dasyuromorphia; family Dasyuridae; genus Antechinus; species Antechinus flavipes. The sequence goes on along the minus strand of NC_067398.1, from coordinate 143,055,892 downwards.
TATTGAAAACTATCTTTGCATGTGTTTGGAAAAATAAAAAGCCATTTTTTAAAAAATTAAATGCTGATTGGGAAATAGTATGAATAAAGATTTGAAGATGAAAGTCAACACAGTATAGTAAGGGAAAGTGAGAAGATCTGAGTGCCTGGAGCATAGAGCTCTATGTTAGTAGGTTAAAATTAAAAAGATTGCACAAGATTTCAATTGCTAGCTTAAGGAGTTTGGACTTTGCTTGAGGCTAATAGAAGTTTTTGAAATCCTATTGACTTCAAGATCCACCTCACTTGTATCCTCTTTCAAAAATCCTTTCCCTGCTTTAGTCAGTTGGAAGTGGTTTGCAATCATTATTCAATCATGTCTAATTCTTCATGACCCCATTTGGGATTTTCTTGGCAAAGATATTGGATCCATTTGCCATTTCCTTCTTCAGTTGACAAATGGGTCACATGGCTGGGAGGCCAGATTTGAATTCAGAAAGATGAGTCTCAGCCTTCCATCCACAGTGCTACCTAATTACCCCTAGAAATGGTTGCCACTCTCAGAGTATTTGTACCTCTGCTATATACTACTTACGTCCTATTTTCTTTATAGTTAATTGTGTACTGAAGTTATCTCCGCTTTTGGGTTATCAGCTTTTCAAGTACAAGAGCTATATTTTGTTTATCTCTTAGACCCTTAAGTTCTTAATACAGTGCTTTGCCCATAAATATTTATTGATTCTCTGTTGAACAAAACTAGATTAGGAAGCTTATTCAGGAATTGTAGGCTATTAATCTGCTAGTATCTTTGTCGGATGTTTTAGTGCTTCTGAATATAAAATTGCTAATGGATTTCCAGATTTATACCCTCAGATTGGCATATTATAAACAGTGTCAAACTAATTAACCTTGTAAAATCAAAGAAATAGAGTTAGAAGGATCTTAGTTCAGTTTCTTTCTGCCTGGAATGAGGAAACTGAGGACCTAAAGAAATAAAGTGAGATGCCCAATATCACGCCTGTAGTAACTCATACAACCAGTATTCAACCTAAGGCCTCAAACTCTTTATCCAAAGCGCTTTCTGTGACAATCTCCTACTTTCCTTTTCCATTAAAATACTGCCATGCATTTTATTACTAAAAAATAAATCACCACTAAATCTTATAAACTGCTTACCCAACTCTAAGATTTTAGAACTGAAAAAGACCCTAGGATTCTCTAGTATAATTTCCCCTTTTATCTCTCAGATAGGAAGCCTAGCAGAGTTATACAAGTATCAAAGTCAGATGCAGTACCTGGATATTGTGTCTTCTTTCAGTACTTTGATAACCATACCAAACACTATTTTTTTTAAGATACTTGGGGGGGGGGACTTTTGAACGGTCCTAATGAAGTCAAAGATATGGTCAGCTAAGTTTGTGCAAAGAAAAACTCTTCTTCAGAATTCTTTTATTGTTATTGTTTAGTCTTTTTTCAGTCAAGTAACACTCCACAATTTTCTTAGCGAAGACAATGACATAGTTTGTCATTTCCTTCTCCAGTTTATTTGACAGATGAGGAAACTAAGTAAATAGCATTAAGTGACTTATTCAAGGTCACATTGCTATTAGGTGTATGATGCCAGAATTGTACTCAGGAAGATATGCCTTCCTGACTTTAACACTAGCACTCTATCCACTCTGCTATCTAGTTGCCCTAAATTCAGGAGTATCTGTAGGTATAGGGGATAGGTGTGGGGAAGATTTAACCTCAGTTGTTGAGAGAAGTTGCTGTTTTAGTTTTAATTGCATCTTTCTGTGTATTCTCAGAGTTTCAGCACAGTGCCTGGAACAAAATAGGGGCTTACTAAATGCAGGTTGACTGATTGTCAACACATTAGCAGAACTAATTATAATTACCAGAAGAAAGGGGAAAAAAACTACAATATTGATTTAAGGCATTTCACAAACTTGGTAAATGAAATCATTTTTGCATCTCAAGTCTATTATTATTATTTTTTTTTTTTTTTGCTATAAGATGCCTGGCCACATCAAAAAGGTAGAAAGCTAAAATGACCTCTGGTCTCTATAGCAAAGTGAGTACATGATTTGTGGGAATATAATATTCAGGTCTAGCTAGCACATCTAGCTAGGAAGAACACTGATAAGCTAGAGAGACTCCAGTGAAATATGACCAAGATGGTATTATATGAGGACTAATTGAAGAAATTGTAGATACTTAGCCAATAGAAGAAAATCAACAATTTACATGATAAGTGACTTCAATAGTTGAAGGATCATCACATAGGGGGAAAACAGGATTAATTGTGTTTGGCTGGGAAGTGGAAAAGAGGAATGGCGTAATGGGTGGAAATTGCCAAGAAAAAATGTAGTCTTGATATAAAGAAAAACTTCCTAGCAATTAGAACTGGCCACAGGAAGCTTCAGAAGGTAAGGTTCCTTTTCGCTTTAGATCTTCCAGAATGAAATGGATGACCATTTTTCTAGTATGTTATAGAGGAAATTCTTGTTCTTTGCCATGACAAAAAGAGCTATTACAGATATTTTTGTTCATATGCATCTTTAAAATTTCTGAAATACAGACCCAGCTCAGTCAAATCACGATGTACTATATGGAAGAAAAACTTGATAAATCCCTCACATTTACAAATAATAGAAATATAAGCAGTTTGAAGAGAGGGTAGTGGGTATCTTTCTACAATCCAATCTCAAGTAGAAAACTATTGAATGATGCTCTTATGACCTTTGTCATATAACTTTCCCCTCTCCCCATTATAATGTCCATTATATAATTGAAGACTGGAAAAATCATGTCATCTAAGTCAAATTCCATTATGAGATGTTCCAAAAGACTGAGCACATTATTTTGCTGAGTTCTATTTGGATTCTGTGAAATATTGATTGAAATCTGTGAAGATTGGTTAGAACTTACTAAACCTTTGTCATGGAAAAATTTTGTCAGCTCAGTGAAGTGCTATGCCTACCAGCCATTTATTGATTGGGGAAAGAAACAATGAGATGCAGGTAACAGAAGAGCAACCGTTCTGAAATAATAGAAGGAAAAAATAGTTTCTATTTCTTCAATCTATTAAGAAGGTAATAAAATGGGAAGAAGACATCACATTAGAGTTTTCCATACTAAATATGAAAAGGATAAGCACAGAAAAAGAGGAATTGGGGGGAAAAAAGTGAAATAGCAATAAGTAAAGGACATTTTCCCCACTAACTCACTCTCAATATTTTTGAAAGAAATATATCCTAATAGCCAAATAGATTATTCTGCAACTAGGTGGCACAGTTGACAGTGAGCCTGGAGTCAAGAAGATTCAAATAATGCCTCTGATACTTACTTACTATCTGTGTGCTTCTAGTCAAATCACTTAATCATGTTTGACTCTATTTCCTCCACTGGAAAATTGAGCTAGAAAAGGAAATGGCAAACTATTCTAGTATTTCTGATAAGAAAATCCCAAATGGAGTCATAAAGAGTCAGACACAATTTAAAAAAAAAAAAAAAAAAAAAGGATTCACTGACTCAGTTACATTAACACAAGTAAAATAAAGGTTCCATAGAATATTCTGGGGTGATGATGGAGATAATCACATGAACACAATGGCAATTTGGAGATAAAAGTAACATTTTTTACCTAAAACATTTTCCCTTCTATTTTGTAGAGGGAAATTTTATCAAGTAACACACACAAAAAAATCTTTGTACCAAATATTTGTAATCTAGCAATTATTCCAGCATTTTACTCTTCCAAAAAATATGTCTGTTTGTAGTGAGTGATTTGATTAACTACCTCCTTCAGATTCCTGAAAGAAGCTAATGGAGATGTTAATGTCTTCTCCAGTGACTTTCTTTCCCTCCTTATATTTCTTAAAATACTCTGTACAAGTTCTTTTTTTACCCTTTTCATATTCTATCTTACATTGTACTTAGTTTTGTACTGATATCTTATTCTCACAAACTGGATGAAAAGACCATTAATGCATTATTAATTAATCTCTTGGTTTCCAGCTCTAGTCTCAGTGCAGAAGACAGATCCTTATAAAGAGTAAATACATAAAAAATACTGAACTGAATTGAATTATAGCATTCCATTGCTGAGATACCATCCTGGTATTCCTAAGAATTATAACACAAAACCTCTTAAGATTTGTTTTGTTGTTGGTGCTGCTGCTTTTGTTTTATTTTTAAGGGATCCATTTAGGGATAATGGACGCATCTTGCCCTTTTAGTCCTGCTTTCAGAGGAATCTGTGCTATTGGATGTGTGTGTGTGAATGGTCAGCAGGTGAGGAGAACTTATGGGAGCTGGCTGATTTGCAAAGAGTGAATGTTACTAATGACAACTATCCCCAAACTAAACTAAGTAGGCATTTATATTAGCAAAACATCACCATTCATTGCTTCCAAAGAAAGACACAAAGAAGCAGATGACCCCCCTCTCCAATACAGTTTTAAAACTGAAAGGAGATAGGATTTGGCCAATTTTTTTTAATCCATATAGCACAAGCTACCAATTAAAAACATATCAAATCATTTGCTGAACCTTTGAAATCTAGACAGCACCTTCCCCAATCCCCAACTCCCACAATCTTTGGCCAAGATAGGATAAAAGCAACTTACATATTTATTAAGATCATAATGTAATATCGGAGAAATTGAGGCTTAGATTAGAGAGTATTTAATAATTTATTTAAAAGGGAGAGAATTACTGGGGCCAAATGGATCCATGGTTTGGTCCCAGGGTTGAATGAGATTATTGTCTCCAAGAATCCAGCAAACAATGTGAGTTCTCAATGACATATATGCATGTGGCTCAGACTCAGGGACTAGACTGAGGCAGGCGTGGAGTCAGGGTACTAAGGGCAGGAATAAGACTCGGATAGGATGGGGTGAGACATGGAAGATGGGATGACATAATGGGGGGGAGGAACCCCGGAATTGGGGAGAGGTATCTTGATAAGATGTATCTGATTTTCTGATAGCTTGGGATGGGGAAAGGCATTCTGATATTCTAAATATAAGATCTTTTATCCTTATCAAATATTCTGATTAAGAGGGAGGGGTGGTTTTGCTGTATTGAGCAGAACAATTATAAACTGAGGCAGAAAAGTGAGGGAAACTGAATCAGGATAATTAGGGAAACTGAGTTAGGACAATAAAAGAGAACTGTGGCCTAACATTATTTTCCCTTTGGTTTTGTTGTTCTTCCTCCCCTTCTCTATTACTTTGTATTATTTGTAAATATGTATTCTGCATACTTATTCATCTGTGTTTCCTGTTAGTGGAATATAAGCTCCTTGAGAACAGATACTATTTCTGTTTTACCCTAACATAGTGGCTGGTATTTTTGCTTGTTGAATTCCATTAAGTTGAATTATATTTCTATTGCTGGATCCAATAAGAAAAAGTTTTCTAACAATAATGTCAAAAATGAAATATTTTATTAATTTTTTTTAAATAAAAGAGATTCAGTGTGAAAACTTTAAAAAGTAAACTAAGCTGGAAGAATAATATAATAGTAAATTCCTTTTCATAACTGGTCACAAGCAGAGAGTGAATTGCCACTTGTGATAGATAAGCAGACAGAATTAATTCATCATGTGGGAAGGAGTTAGATGACTGATTTCTGAAGTTCTTTTTACACTGAAAGACTTCAATTGGTTATTTGAATTACATTTGTCCATCAACCCTAAAGTTGGTCACTGGATCTGAAAGAATGATAATACATTCTCATTTTCACAAGGATGTCTTTATTTCAAGTTTTCATTTCATATCAAGTGAAAAAACTTTTCACCAATTAAAATTTTTTCTCTAGAGGTCTGAAGTATTTCTTAAGCTAATGGTAGTTCTTAGCAAATCTATCCGTAACAACATATGAATCTAATTTGGAGAGAAATCTTGTTATATTTGAAGTTTAAATCTAAATAGTTTGGATTGAATCTAACAAATGTTTAGATCATCACCTTCTAAATCAGTTATATTAATTAGTAAAGGACTACCTCTTCTTTTTAACCTTCCTTTATTTTTTTTAAAAAAAGATTGAAAACATCTGTAAAGTGTCAACCAAAAATGTATTAGTAGTTGTGCAGCAAATGGAACTCAAAGTTAAAAATATATATCATTGATATAAGATTTATGTAAATTTCACAAAAGCATTGATTTTGAAAATTACTTTTTGGATCTTATTATATTACATTTTGTCAGAAAAGTCTAGACTGAATGATAAGCAGTTGCTGGTATTTGAATTGACTGAGAATAAAGGATTATTTTTCTTTCTTGTGCTGAGTCTAAGAGGTGGAAGGAACTTGAACTACAACGAGGCAGAGAAATCTTAAAGAGAGAGCTAATTCAAATAAGGATAAACATGCTTGAAAGCATTCCAGAAAGGGAGGGTTGCTACAGGCAAAATTATTTTTTTTAAGTGTGTCTTTGCCCTTCTCTAGAATAGTCCTATTTGGTGTGCACCTCTCTGTCCTCTGTAAATGTCCACAATTCTCAGGAATGTCTAAAAACTCCAAAAAGATTTCATTATGGTCCCCAATCTGGCCCCAACCTCTTTCCTTTGGTCTTTTCTGACTCAAAAACCAGATCAGGATTTACCTGGACTGTGTCCCATTGCCCTAGGGCCCAGTGTAAAGTGGTTTGTTAATCTGATAAACTAAAGGTGCTAAAATGTTAATGGGTGATAATGGGTTGTTTGCATTTTACCTAGAGCCTCTGTAGACTTAGAATCTTAACTCTTTGTATTAAATTTATTCTAATTTTGTTTTTTTCAATTAACAAGTATTTATTTTTTCCCTTCCCAACTTTCCCCCTTCCTGAAGGGGAAAACCAAAAAAGAACAAATAAATAAACCTCTTGTACCAAATATGTATAGTCAAAGCAAAACAAATTCTCACATTAGTCGTATTCAAAAATGTATATTTCAGTCTAAATCTCAGATCTATCCTCTTTCTGTCAAGAGTGTTCTACATCACTATCTCTCTGAAAATGTGGCTATTTATTGCATTCAGATAGTGAGAATTTCAGACAAGGCTGGGGAAAATAGGCAGATGGGCATTCCAAAACTATCCTCAACTCACAATCTTAGGCTGCCAAACACGACTTTGGACTAACCTCTTAAGAAAGATCTAAAATATTAGAATTTACAGAAACTCATCTAAAATACAATTAAAAGATTCTGAATCAAAATCACTGCTTTGTCTCTAGCATTACTTTTGTTTTCTTCTTTGGTCTGGAGTTACAGCCATCATAAGATTGGGGGGGGGGGAGGGAAGGAGGAATAAAAAAAAAATTAACCCCTAGCAAAAGGAAGCTCAGTGGCTTATATATGATAACATCTCTAATTTCCCCTTGATGAATAACTACCGAACCAGTTGAGCACCCCATCAATTTTGGGTCAACTCCATCCCACAAGACATTGAAGTACAATTCCAACTTTAAGGGACCTCAAATAGACTTATAGTGACTTCCAGCCAAAATGGCAGAGAGGACACACATGTCTACTTAAGTTCCATCTTTTCTCTCAGAATAATTTATTTCATGACAAGCCTCGGAATTAGTGCTTGACTGAAAAAAAAAAAAAAAACCCACAAATAATTACCAAGAAAAGATATCTTCAAAATTCCCCAGAAAAGGTCTGTTTTTGCTCATGGGTGGGGACGATTAGATCGGACACAGACTGAAGGCAGGCAGCAGCAGAGCAGCAGGCAGTGAGAATATGGAAGGCAGCTCACACTGAGTAGACCAGAGCCAGGTGGGGTGTGATCTCAGCCGTTTCTGTGGGGAGATCTTTAACACAGTGTTGGCTACTTTGGCCCGGCAGCAAGACAGTAGACAAGCAAAGAAGCTAAAAACACAGGGGGTAAAGACTGTAACCCAAAAAAGCTAGGGTCTCCCAGGACCTGGTCACACCTACCCAGAGTGTTTCAGCACACTCTCAGAGTCTCAGAGTGCAGCCATTGCTATCCTACTAGTTGCCTCGCTGTTGCCCCCTGCAGTCTGTAGAGGAAGCTTAGTAATACCATCTACTCTCCCCCTCCCCCCCCCTCCAAAAAAAAAGCAGACTGAATTTGTTTTTCTTGTTAGTTTGTTTTCTTTTATTCTTCTTTGACAAAATGAGCAAAAAATTAAAACTGATTCTAACTGTTGATAGCTTCTATATGGATAGAGAACAGACTTTAAGCCCTGAGGAGACTAAAAACAGACTGTGTCCAGATGAATCCTCAAAAGGGGATATGATCTACTCCTCAACACACAAGACTCTCATAGAAGAAACTAAAAAGGTTCTCACAAAAGAGCTAGAAGAAAAATAGGAAAAGGAAAGGGAAGCTTGGCAAGAGAGTCTGGTTAAGTCATCTCACTTATTTAAAGATAGAGTGGATAAAGAAATCAAATTCTTGAAAAAACAGAATTAGTGAACTGGAAAAAGAAAATAGCTCTCTAAAAAATAAAAAATGGAAAAACATTCCATAGAACAAAACAACTCACTTAAAAACTCAATTGGACAATTAGAAAAAGATATAAAAAAAGTGAGTGAAGAAAATAACTCATTAAAAATCAGAATCAAACAAATGGAAATGAATGACTCCAGGAGACACCAAGAATCAGTAAACAAACCAAAAAAAAAAAAAAAAAAAAAAAAGAAAGAAACAATGGAAAAGAAATGTCAAACACCTTCTTGGGAAAACAACAGACCTAGAAAATAGATCTAGGAGAGATAATTTAAAAATATGATGAAAAAAAGTGCCTGGACACTATTTTCAAGGAAATTATCAAAGAGAATTGCCCAGATGTTATAGAAACAGAGGGTAAAATAGACATTGAAAGAATTCATCAATCACCTACTGAAAGGGATCCTAAAATCAAAACTCCAAGAAATATAGTGGCCAAATTCCAGAACTATTAGACAAAAGAAAAAATACTGCAAGCTTCTAGAAAAAATCAACTCAAATATAGAGGAGCCACAATAAGGATTACTCAGAATCTAGCAGCATTCACATTAAAGGAGCAAAGAGCCTGGAATATGATATTCTGAAAGGCTAAGGAACTTGGTATGCAACCAAAACTAACTTACCCAATCAAAATGAGCATCTTTTTCCAGGGAAGAAAGATGGACATTCAATGAAATAAGTGAATTTCATCTATTTTTGAAAAAAAAAAAACAGAACTAAACAAAAAGTTTGATCTACAAATATAGAACTCAAAAGAAACCTTAAAAGGTAAAAAGAAATCTTGGGAACTATATTTCTACTATAAAGATATATAAAGAACACATATATACTTTTTTCTAGAAACTAGAGGTGGAAAGGAAATTGTACAAGGAAAAGGGTAAAGTGGGGGTACTAGATTTCACAAAGAAGCAAAGGAAACCTATTTTATCTGAGAGAAAGAATGGAGGGGGATGAACATAGTATGTATCTTACTGCCATCAGAATTGGCTTAAAGAGAAAAATATTAGACATATTTGATTTATGATGAAACTTCTCCCACTGCATTGAAAAGTAGGAGGGGAAAAGGGGAAAGAGAAAGAATAAGCTAAGTGGAAGGGAATACAGAAATTGTGAGGGAAAAGGGTAAGATAGGGGGAGGAACTCCAAAGTGGGGGGAGGGATACTAAAAAGGGAGGGTTGTGAGAAGCAAATGGTGCTCACAAATTTAATACTGAGGAGGAGGGTAAGGAGGAAGGAAAGGAGAAAAGCATAAGCAGGGGTTAACAAGATGGCAAGTAATACAGAATTGGTAATTTTAACCATAAATGTGAATGGAGTAAACTCCCCTATAAAGAGGAAGCGGATAGCAGACTGGATTAAAAGCCAGAATCCTACAATATGTTGTTTACAGGGAATACACTTGAAGCAGGGTGATACATATAGAGTAAAAGTAAAAAGTTGGAGCAGAACCTACTATGCTTCAGGTGAAGTCAAAAAAGCAGGGGTAGCCATCCTGATCTCAGATAAAGCAAAAGTAAAAATTGATCTAGTTAAAAGAGATAAGGAAGGACACTATATCTTGCTAAAGGGTAGCATAGATAATGAAGCAATATCAATATTAAACATATATGCACCAAGTGGCATAGCATCTAAATTCTTAAAAGAGAATTTAAGAGAGCTGCAAGAAGAAATAGACAGCAAAACTATAATAGTAGGAGATCTCAACCTAGCACTCTCAGAATTAGATAAATCAAACCACAAAATAAATAAGAAAGGAGTCAAAGAGGTAAATAGAATACTAGAAAAGTTAGATATAATAGATCTTTGGAGAAAACTAAATGGAGACAGAAAGGAATACACTTTCTTCTCAGTAGTTCATGGATTACAAAATTTGACCATATATTAGGACATAAAAACCTCAAACTCAAATGCAGTAAGGCAGAAATAGTAAATGTATCCTTTTCAGACCATGATTCAATGAAAATTACACTCAATTAAAAAAAAAGCCAGGGAAAAATAGACCAAAAAATAACTGGAAATTAATTTCATACTAAAGAATGATTGAGTGAAACAGCAAATCATAGACATGATTAATAACTTCACCCAAGAAAATGACAATAATGAGATGTCTTACCAAAATGTGTGGGATGCAGCCAAAGTGGTAATAAGGGGAAATTTTATATCTCAACAGGCCTACTTGCATAAAATAGAAAAAGAGATGGTCAATGAATTGGGCTTGCAACTAAAAATGCTAGAAAAGGAACAAACTAAAAACCCCCAGTCAAACACTAAACTTGAAATTCTAAACATAAAAGGAGAGATTAATAAAACTGAAAGTAAAAAACAAACAAAAAAAAACTATTGAATTAATTAATAAAACTAAGAGTTGGTTCTATGAAAAAACCAACAAAATAGATAAATCCTTAGTAAATCTGATTTAAAAAAAGAAAGAGGAAAATCAAATTGTTAGTCTTAAAAATGAAAAGGGAGAACTTGCCACTAATGAAGAGGAAATTAGAGCAATAATTAGGATTTACTTTGCCCAGCTGTATGCCAATAAAATCAATAACCTAAATGAAATGGAAGAATACCTTCAAAAATATAGGTTACCCAGATTAACAGAGGAAGATGTAAATTGGTTAAACAGTCCCATCTTAGAAAAAGAAATAGAACAAGCTATTAGTCAACTCCCTAAGAAAAAATCCCCAGGACCAGATGGATTTACATGTGAATTCTACCAAACCTTTAAAGAACAATTAACTCTAATGCTATATAAACTATTTGAAAAACTAGGGATTGAAGGAGTCCTATCAAATTTCTTTTATGACACAGACATGGTACGGATAGCTAAACCAGGTAGATTGAAAACAGAGAAAGAAAATTATGGCCCAATCTCCCTAATGAATATTGATGCTAAAATCTTAAATAAAATATTAGCAAAAAGATTACAGAAAATCATCCCCAGGATAATACACTATGACCAAGTAGAATTTATACCAGGAATGCAGGACTGGTTCAACATTAGGAAAACTATTAGCATAATTGACTATATCAATAGCCGAATTAGCAAAAACCATATGATCATCTCAATAGATGCAGAGAAAGCATTTAATAAAATCCAACATCCATTCCTAATAAAAACCCTTGAGAGTATAGGAATAAATGGACTTTTCCTTAAAATAGTCAGGAGCATATATTTAAAACCATCAATAAGCATCATATGTAATGGGAATAAAATGGAACCATTCCCAATAAGATTAGGAATGAAACAAGGTTGCCCACTATCACCATTATTATTCAATATTGTATTAGAAATGCTAGCCTCAGCAATAAGAGTCAAGAAAGAGATTAAAGGAATTAGAGCAGGTAATGAGGAAACCAAATTATCACTCTTTGCAGATGATATGATGGTATATTTAGAGAACCCTAGAGATTCTACTAAAAAGCTATTAGAAATAATTCACAACTTTAGTAAAGCTGCAGGATACAAACTAAATCCACATAAATCCTCAGCATTTTTATACATCACCAACAAAATCAAACAGCAAGAGATACAAAGAGAAATCCCCTTCAAAATAACTGTTGATAGCATAAAATATTTGGGAATCTATCTACCAAAGTCAGAAAGTATATGATTAAAATTACAAAACACTTTCCACACAAATAAAGTCAGATTTAAATAATTGGAAAAATATCAAATGCTCTTGGATCAGCTGAGTGAATATAATAAAGATGACAATGCTCCCTAAACTAATCTATTTATTTAGTGCTATACCAATCAGACTCTCAAGAAAATATTTTAATGACCTAGAAGAAATAACAACAAAATTTATATGGAAGAACAAAAGGTCGAGAATTTCAAGAGAATTAATGAAAAAAAAAAATTAAATGAAGGTGGCCTAGCTGACACCTGATCTAAAACTATATTATAAAGCAGCAGTCACCAAAACAATTTGGTATTGGCTAAGAAATAGATTAGTTGATCAGTGGAATAGATTAGGTTCACAGGACAAAATAGTAAACAACTATAGCAATCCAGTGTTTGACAAACCCAAAGATTCCAACTTTTGGGATAAGAATTCATTATTTGACAAAAACTGCTGGGGAAACTGGAAATTAGTATGACAGAAGTTAGGTATGGACTCACATTTAACACCGTACACAAAGATAAGATCAAAATGGGTCATGATTTAGGCATAAAGAGCGAGATTATAAATAAATTAGAGGAACATAGGATAGTTTACATCTCAGACTTGTGGAGGAGGAAGGAATTTGTGATCAAAGATGAACTAGAGATCATTATTGATCACAAAATAGAAAATTCTGATTATATCAAATTAAAAATCCTTTGTACAAACAACACCAATGCAAACAAGATTAGAAGAGAAGCAACAAACAGGGAAAACATTGTTTACAGTTAAAGGTTCTGATAAAGGCCTCATTTCCAAAATATATAGAGAATTGACTCTAATTTATAAGAAATCAAGCCATTCTCCAATTGATAAATGGTGAAAGGATATGAACAATTTTCAGATGATGAAATTGAAACCGTTTCCACTCATATAAAAGAATGTTCCAAATCACTATTGATCAGAAAAAGGCAAATTAAGACAACTCTGAGATACCACTACACACCTATCAGATTGGCTAAAATTACAGAAAAAAATAATGATGAATGTTGGAGGGGATGTGGGAAAACCGGGACACTGATGCATTGTTAGTGAAATTATGAATGAAGCCAACCATTCTGAAGAGCAATCTGGAATTATGCCCAAAAAGCTATCAATCTATGCATATTCTTTGATCCAGCAGTGTTACTACTGGGCTTATATCCCAAAGAGATACTAAGAAAGGGAAATGCCAAAATGTTTGTGGCAGAGGTTTTTGTGGTGGCTAGAAACTGGAAAATGAATGGATGCCCATCAATTGGAGAATGGTTGAGTAAATTGTGGTATATGAATATTATGGAATATTATTGTTCTGTAAGAAATGACCAGCAGAATGAATACAGAGAGAATTGGAAAGACTTAACATGAACTGATGCTGAGTGAAATGAGCAAAACCAGGAGATCATTATACACTTCAACAACAATACTGTATGAGGATGTATTCTGATGGAAGTGGATATCTTCAACAAAGAGAAGATCTAATTCTGTTCCAATTGATCAATCATGGACAGAATCAGATACACACCCAGAGAAGGAACACTGGGAAATGAGTGTGGACTGTTTGCATTTTTTGTCTTTCTTCTCAGGTTATTTTTACCTTCTGAATCCAATTCTTCCTGTGCAACAAGAAAACTGTTAGGTTCTGCACACATATATTGTATCTAGGATATACCGTAACATATTTAACACATTTAAGATTGCCTGTCATCTAGGGGAGCGAGTGAAGGGAGGGAAGGGAAAAGTCGGAATAGAAGTGAGTGTCAAAAAAAAATATATTTTTTAAAAAGGGACCTCAAATAATAAGAAAACTGAGACCTGGGGAGCTTAAATAGATATTTTATACACCATGATTTGATTTGGCAATGATAATATTATGCTAATCAATAAATTCAAACAAGCCTTGGAATAATATGTACCCCTCACAAAAATTGTATTAGAAAATGGTTGGCATTTTCTTCATTTTCTTTATTTACAAAAATGTGTTAGAACAAAGAATAATTGGCAAGACTCTAGTCAGGAAATTCTTGATTAGACAGAGGAAATTTGGGTTCAGGCCCCTTTCCTGAATTTGAGTCCTTTCTACCTTTCATTCTACTCCCTTTCTCCCTTTGTCTCATATCTTCTTTGACTTCAAAGATTAGAAAGTTTGTACCCTCCATAGAAATGGCCATCTTGTTTATTTGTAATTAGGAGTGGCCAAATAGCACAAGAAGGATAATCATATCTTTTATTTTGTATTGACTAGGGAAGGTGAAAATGCCCAGATGTTCTGCCCACTCAAAGGATCCCAGTGATTTATAAGATAACATTTCAATTAAAATCAAGCAAAGTTTAAAAACTGCTGAATGTACAAAAGTGTTGATGATTCAGGAGATAGAATGCCAAGGTTTCAACTCTGTAGTTACAAAGGAAGAATTTTCAGGCTATTCTTGGCTGTGATTTTACAAGAGGATGCCATGACATCAGGGAGATGATTCGATGGAAGTGAATTGCATTTGATTGAGGGAGGCTATGCAAGGTCACTTGCTTCATTTTCCCCTCCACTCTTCAAATGGGTCTCAGTGGCCAGATATAGATCAGGACACCTGGAATTGACCCTGGATGCAATGGGAGACCCTGAGCTTTAAAAGCTAAGGTCTTCAACAGGTGTCAGTTTGAAGTAATGCCCAATCAGTGATTAAGGCTAGATAAGAAATGAAGCAGAAAATAGCCTCTTTTACCTAATCAGAAAAAAAAAAAAATCTGGAAGGGAAAGATCTTAAAGTTTCTGGCCAAAGCCAGAAACAATTGCTGTTTACATTCATTTTGAGCCAATCAGAAGCCAAACAATGACCAAGTGGAGTTTGACCTGAGACCTATTGTTGCCCAATCAATGAGAACAAGAATAATTTGGCTTTAAGTCATGGGCCTTAAGAAAGAAATCTCCCCTGTAAACTCAAATAAATAAAATAAGAATAAAATAAATAAACTCCAAGTTTTCTTATGAGATTTTAGTGATAAAAATTTAGTCTAAGAGAGAAGGAAAAGCTCCTATGCAAGCCATATAGTATTTTTCCCCTAGGCAATGGAATAAACATGTTATAACTAAACTGCTTTTTTATTAATTATTCCCTATATAGTGTTCGTTGTTCAAATTGAACCTTGACTTAACTGTTTCTGTGGAGATGTCTACAAAATGTTGATTGGGGCCTAGAATAAAACATATTCTTAAGTGGGTTTCATCTTTCAATTAAAATTAATTAAACTTAAGAGTGTTCCTCATACGCATAAAGTGTAGTTTTGACATAAATCAAGGCAAATTGGCCCTTTTTTTTCAATAGAGCTTAGACATTTTTAGTTTTGATGGCAGCTTTTTTGCTGATGACAGCTATCTTCTGATTAATCAAAGCAGATGGTGTGTTGGGGAATATCATTGTCTTCTTTTTCTTCCTCATCCTGGATATTTAAGTTATTACTAAATTCATTCTGTTGATGATTCCTTTGTAACTGTCTATTATATTCATACTATCCCTTTCTTTTTACTCCCACTTCTAAATAGTCCTTGGGTCACACAGCTAGTAATCATCTGAGTTCAGATCTGAAATCAGGTCTTCTTGACTTAAGGACTAACCCTCTATCCATTGTCCCACCTAGCTGCCCAAATTCATTTATTCTAGAATTTCCTTTCCTTGATCAGTTCTGCTTATTTATTATTAATCTTTCCTTTTCCTTTTCTAACTTAAATCCTATTTATTCAGTGATATTCTTCCCAACTGATTTGTGTTTCTTAATAAGCAATGCTCCCATTTCCATACTTCTGCAGAACTGGTTGATTATTTGTTACTTTGCTTTTGCTACTTTCTTTTATTATCAATATGAAAGTTTATCTGGCTATTTATCTGATCAAATGAGATTTTTTTTTGGTAAAGTACATAGCACAAAGCTTGGCCCATAATAGGAATTAATTATTGCTTGTTCTTTTTCTCTTGTTATGAATTATATACATTTATGTATATATATACAGACATACATATATGTGGATATCCATGTAATGTGTATATATAACTTTATAGATATCTATATATATTTATTGCTATCTTGTGAGAGACAGAGACAGAGAGAGAGATGGATCGATTTAATCATGTACCCAAGGACAAAAAGAAACATGCCTTTATGGAACATTTGGACATCTCAGTTGTATTCTGAGGATTAATATAAGAGTACCAGGAAGATGATTGCATCATCAAGAAGGTCAGAATGAAATAGCTGAAGCATATGTACCAATATCTGTGGTAGAAAATGAACATGATATCATGAAAACCTTGATCAGATCTTTTATCCAATGAAATCCACATAATTGTTATTTGGTGTCTTCCATGTGAAGGTTGACATTGAGGAAGATGACAAAAAATATTTGAAAATGTTTCATGATAAGTAAATAAGAGGCTAAAGGCTTGTTTATTTCTAGGAAACTTCAGACCTACATAAGATGAACATTATAATCAAAAGGAGAGCTGGGGGTAAGGGTTGCAGTGAATTATGTATGGCATCACAAAAGAAAAAAGGAATTGGATGGTTTCTAAACATACAGTTACTGATTTGGGAATGATTTTGATTTCAAATATCTCTGTATTTTCTTGTTATTTCCTGGTTAAATCAGAGGTCAAAATCATTGCCAAAAAATAAGAAAGGACAAATGGAGAGAACATTGCATACTATATGATTATAGAGCTTTTAATCTAGTTTATAAATGAGTTATTATTGCTGAAAAGGCAAAAATGGGGTTTAAAGGAAGCCAACAGAAATCAGAAGGCAGAGTTGAATAGAGAAAGCATTCCAGTTATTGAAAACAACTAGAGAAAATGCTGGATGAGAGATGGAGTGTCTTGCTCATGAAACACTGAGGAAGCTACTGTGACTGAATCAAAGACTATGTGATAGGCAGTAAGGTGAAAGAAGACTGCAAAGATAGGAAGAGTCTAAGTTATAAAGGCTTTGAATGTCAAACAACACTCTCTATTTGATTCTGGAGGCAACAGGGAGTCACTAGAGTTTATTGACTTGAGTGAAAGAGGTGAGACATTCAGACCTTCTTTTTTTAGGAAAAATTACTTCAGTGGCTGAATGGAGCAAGGGTATTAGCAAGGGGAGAGACTACTATTAGGCAGATCCACCTGCTGATTATGTCAGGAGTCCAAGTGTGAAGTGATGAGGACCTACACCAGAGTGATGGCCATATCAGAGGAAAGAAGGAAACATTTTCAAGAAATGTTGTAAATATAAAATTGACAGACATTTACAATAGAGTAGATTTGGGGGAATAAGAAATAGTGAGGATGTTCAGACTAACACTTAGGTTTGCAAGTCTGGGGCCTGGGAGGATAGTATTATGTTTTATATTTCTAGGGAAAATAGGAAGAGGAAAAGATTTAGAGAGAAAGATAATAAGTTTACTTTTGCATATGTTGATTTTAAAATGCCTTCTAGACATCAAGTTTGAGCTATATGAAAGTCAGTTGGAGAGATAAGATTGAAAATTAGTGTAATTTGGGGCAGAATGAGTAGTTTTGAGAATCATTGGCATAGAGGTTAACAGTATTTGACATAATGTCTTAAAGAGTTTTTCAAGATATTAAAATGTTAAGTGACTTGCCCCATTGACAGTACATCAAAGGCATGATTATTCCAAAGTTAGTCTTTAATCTACCATATAACACTGTCTGACTGCAATCTATTAGCATTCAAAATTATTGAAATCAAAATAGGCAAAAGCAGTATTTGGAATATGCATGAAAGATTCTTAGATTCTTTACCTGCAACTATCCTTACCTTTAGGTAGAGCATTCACTTTTGGTTTCTATAACTTTGTTATGAAAAACTTCTACAACTTTGTTTTAGAATCATAGCCAACATCATCCCTGGGATGAATTTAATTATGGATGTTAAGTAGATAGTTTTAAAGCATTTGTCTGTCTGCAATGAATTTTTCATCTGGAATTATCTTCCCTATGTCACTTATTTAACTACCTCTACCTCTATAGCAAGAATGGGGAACTTTTTCTCTGCCAAGGGACATTATATATATTTATAGCCATGAACAATTATCAATTTAAAAACTCAAGCAGCAGGAGATTGTTGTACCTAGATTGCAGTTCATCATCACCTTCGGTTGTCTTGGTAGAGAGTCAGACCAAATGAATTCACAGACTTTATACTGACAGCAGACTGGATGTTCCCTACCCCATAGGGGTAGCTCAGTGCCTGTATAGCTCAGTGAATGTACCAAATTCATTTGAACAGACTTAGAAAGGTAATTGTAAGGAAGTGTAGTGGCCAGAGTTCCAGGCCCAGAGTCAGGAAAACCTGAGTTCAAATTTGACCTCAGACATTTATTGAAGAAGTCTTAACACCTTTTGTCTCAGTTTCCTCTTCTGTCAAATGAGCCAGAGAAGGAAATGGTAAACCACTCGACCATCTGCTAAGAAAATCCCAAATGGGGTTACAGAGACAGACATAACTGTAACAACTGAACAACCACAACAGGAAAGTAAATTTACTAACTGGAAATGCATATGGTAAATTTCAAAACCACATATAAATAAGAAAAGAGTGTTTGATTTTTAGAAATTACTCCTATCACCTTTTAATCATAAAGAAAACTGAGAGTTGATGGCATTAGAGAGAGGCCTGGAAATGGCCTGGGTTTTCCACATTTGTATCAAACTCTGAACTACTTTGTTTTTCCATGCCTTTCCATGAATAATTAATTGCCAGGAACACAGGTACTATTGATCATGAGGTGGTCTAAAACAATAAAAATTATGAAAAAATACCCAGGAAAATTTTCACATAGTTTAGAAATGTTACTGTCTGCTCCAGGCGTGGGTGACTTTGTCAAAGTTTCGCCCACTTCCAAATTTCCACTTGTTAAAACCTAAGGCCTTATTTGGCTGTCACTTAAGAGCACAGTGTTTTTTAGACAAGTGCCTAGCAGCTAATTTTAACAAGATTATGTGAAATAGGAAAAACAAGGCTGCTGGTAGAGTCTATTGAAAGCAGTTTCACTCCATTGGTTGTAGGAATATCATGAAAATGACCAATTTGTCCCTTTCTTTTAGTTGTCTTTTTTTGTTTTCACAAAGTCTCTATTTAAATTTTCAACAATAGTGATTCACTGTTTTGATTTTTGCCATATCCGAGGGTGTAGTAAATCATTTCAGAGGGAGGGGGATGGTCCTTAATTTTCAAATCCAAATAAAATTTAATTAACAATGGTATATATCACTAGAGATTGGAGAGTGGAAAGATTATCATGAAACCAAACCATTAGTGTCAGGTTTGATGACTTTAAGAAGTTACTATCCTGAATGTTCAAGATGGCAAAAGCAATGTGATATTTGCAGAGTGACTCTAATCTAGGTTAGTTTAAATTGTTTATATGGAATGCCAAGACAAGATAACTAGATATAAGCACTAAAAGTGAACTCCAACACTTCTACATTTGGATGAGAAGAATGATAATAGATAAAATTGATGTTTCAAAACATATTTAAGATGATAATTACAGTACAGCTTATATAAAAGTCTGTGAGTGATTAGCCAGGTAGGGTTTTTAAAAGTAGTAGTCTTGTCCTTTGTATACTCCTGAATGCAAAGCAGAAGTCAGGAGGTCATGAGTGGGTCTGTGGTCAGATTCTAAACAATGATGAGATACACTATAAAGTCAGCCATAGGATGAACATCCCATCTGATGCTTATCAGTCAAGCCAAGTTCAGTTTAACATCTCTAGAGAAGGAAGTGCTCAGAAAGAGAAACCAGAACATGACACAAGTTTATCATTGTGTCTCAATTTTTAAAAAAACAGGAACATTTTGTTCCCTTTTATTTTATTTTCTCTTATTTTGTTGATCATTTTTATATTGCAGTGAATTCCCAATAAAATAACAACCATATTATACAAACCCCCCCCTTTTTAAATGGGTTATTGTAGTACATTGTACACACATTGTTTTACACTAAACTATTTAATATAATTGTGACTGATGTGAACATGTAATTTTTTGCTCTTATAATTTACAGAAAATTGATGGTTTAACCTTGAGCACCTAAAAACATTAGTCATTGTGTTTGATCTGTTGTCTTATAGTGTTCCCTTTCTTTTAAAAATATATATATATTTATTTAATATTTTATCTTACCCACTTACATGAAAAACATTTCTAACATTCATTTTTAAAAATTTTGAATTCCTAATTCTCTCTCTCTTCCCCTCCTCTATCAATAAGAAGGCAAGCAATTTGAAAAAAGTTATACATGTGCAGTCATGCAAAACATATTTAAATATCATGTTGGGAGGGAGGGGAAAAACAGAGACAAAAAAATCCTAAGAAAAACAAAGAAAGTTTAAAAAGTATGCTTCAACTTGTATTGACTCCAGCAGGAGTCTGGATATCACTTTTCATTAAGAATTCTTTTGAATTGTCTTAGATCATTGTATTGCTGAGAATAGCTGAGTCATTCATAGCTGATCATCATACAATATTGCTGTTACTGTGTACCATGTTCTCCTGGTTCTGCTCACTTCACTTTGTATCAGTCCACATAAGTCTTTCCAAGTTTTTCTGAGATCATCTGGCTGGCTCATCATTTCTTATAACAAAATGATATTCCATGACAATCATTTATCATAACTGTTGAGCCATTCCCCAATTGATGGTCATCCCCTTAATTTCCAATACTTTGTGACAACAAAAAAAGCTGACTTTTATCTTTCCTAAATTATATTGTTTGTAGTCAACACACATATTGGTTTTTTGGTTCTATTTCTTTATTCTGTATTAATTTCTATAG
The DNA here is from genome assembly GCF_016432865.1 of Antechinus flavipes. Taxonomy (NCBI): domain Eukaryota; kingdom Metazoa; phylum Chordata; class Mammalia; order Dasyuromorphia; family Dasyuridae; genus Antechinus; species Antechinus flavipes. The sequence goes on along the minus strand of NC_067398.1, from coordinate 143,034,973 downwards.
TCTTCCAAATGCTTGTCTGAATTCTTCCAAGATATCTTTCACAGGGACATAGTGATATTGTATTCCTGCTCCATAATTTGTTTCTAACCAACAAGTACAAAATTTGTTTCTAACACTTTGCTTCTGGGAACAATTTAGGCCCATATGTATCTTTTCTGAAGCACAGAATAGTTAATGTGTCCATTACAAACCTCTAAATTAGGAAGACCTGGATTTATTTCCTATGTCTGATACATATTGGCTTTGTGACTGAAAGTTTTGCTTCCAAAGTCTAGTCTATACCAGTACTATATATTGATTTACTAACAAATAGAGAAAACCTGGACCCATTTCATTGGAGAGATACACTACATATCTCTATATCAGTGAAAACATGTTATTATTCAGTTGTTTCAGACTCTGTGACTCCATCTGAGGTTTTCATGGCAAAGATACTGAAGTGAAAATGAAGAACATTGTACAGGTGAGGTAACTCAGGTTAACGAGACTAAGTGACTTGCCCAGGATCTCACAGCAAGTAATTATCTGAGACTTACTTAAACTTAGGAAGTTGAGTGAGTCTTCAGGACTCCAGGCCTGGTACTGCATCATTTAGCTGAATGGTCAGATCCAAAAACAAAGATCCTTCCAACTAAATTTAAATTCTTAAAATTAATAATATACTTAAGTCCTTACAATATCCATGTGAAAAACTAAGATACCCTGGTGGGAAAAGCCTATTATGAACTAAGGCTCCATTTTATGAGTAGCATATTGAGAAGACATTTCTATCTCAGAGTGGCAAAAGTAATTCAATTCAATCCATTTTAAAATATTAAATGGTCTCCTATTGCATTCCAGGCACTATGATGAACCTTTGGAGGTATAAAATATACATATGATAAGTATTAAGTAATAGTGTTAGGGGAGAACTCCTGTGCTGATGAGATATTAAAAGATCTTCTATAAGAAGTGCCATCTGAGCTATGCTCTAAAAGAAATTAGGACTTCTTTGAGGTGGAGTGATGAGCAAGAGAAGTGAGGCAAGGACAAAAGCCTCCTTAATGGCACAGAAATGAGTATATGGGATAGTTTTATAAGGCAGCAGGGTAGTCTACAGTGATTGAAAGATAAAATATGTGAAAGAGATTAATATGTAATTCATCCAAGATGAGTAAAAGGCATATTATGAAGAGCTTCAAATGCTACAAAGAAAAGTTTTTTTTGGTTGTTTATTTGTTTGTTTTCCTAGATAGAGAACCATTGATGTTCCCTAAAACAGGAGTGGTCATCAGGCCTGCACTTTAGGAATGTTAATTTGATAGGTAGCATGGTAGATAGAGTGCCAGGTCTGGAGTTTGGAAGATATCTTTCTGAGTGCAAATCTGATCTCAGCTATTTACTAGCAATATGACCCTGGGCAAGTCCCTTAACTCTGCCTCAGTTTCCTCAACTGTAAAATGAAGGAAATGGCAAACCATTCTAGTATCTTTACCAAGAAAAGCCCAGATGGGGTCACCAAGAAATGGATATGAATGAAAAACTATAAAAACAAGAGCAAAAAATCTGTTCAGGGCTGCTTCTCCACCTTTGGTGTGAATCCTTTGCCCAACATTCTCCTTGGCTCCAAGAAACTGTCCCTTGCATAGAAACCACACTGGTAAATTGTCTCAGGAGACAGGCTAAACTAGGTTGAGAATAACTGATGGTTCTCAAACTTGTTGATGAGTTAGGGGGATGTGAAGTATGTGAAGACTTCCCATCTTATATTCTCCCTCCCTTGTGGTGGGGAGAAGGGAAGGCAAGCACAAGACAAAAACAATTTGTTCCAACAGCTACGAAGGCAGTTGAATTAGGTGATGTGGAGCACTTAAAGCTTAGTCAGACATTGAAGGTGCTAAGGTCATCAACTGCATCCCAGGTCATTGCCACACATACCGACTTTTGTCCTTTCACTGGACTTAGATGACTCTGGAAGAGAAAGTAAGACTGATGACTCTGAGCAATTCTGCTTCACTTTAATCCAAGTTATGACCCATGATATGCTAGATCTCTTCAAGAAAGAAAGATGGATGAAAAGTAACACTTGTCATGTCATGTATCCACGTGGGGCCATGGCTGGGGACTGGCTATGGCTTTTGGAGATAGAGAACAGATAAAATATACCATAACTAGGAAGGGCCAGAAGGGTTATGTTCTTTACACTAGTCCAAATTTAGTTACAAAAGTTACAGAATTCCTGAACATGGTAATAGAAAATGAATCATAGATATTTCTAAAACTGGAAAAGACTTCATAAACCATCTAGTTCAACCCCTATATTTTACACTTGAGAAAACTGAAATTCAGAGAGGAAATCACAGAAGGAATTTTTATCAATAGTAGAATTTAATCCTGGTTCTTTAACTCCTAGCTATTGGTCTATATACAATTATGAAATCTAAATTTGAAGCAGTATGAGTCAGGACCAGAAGTAATCAGTAGAAGAGACCTAGTATAGGTTCCAAAAGAAGTTTTAGATACTGGGGGGAAAACGACCATATTTATTCAAGAGTCGAAGACAATTTGTCACATTCCATGTCTAACTGGCCAAATGATGTTAGTGTCTATGGTCTGAAAGCATCCCTTTATTAAGGCTAAGAGTTCTATGTGCATTATTCTTATAGGAAGGGATTGTTTCTGAGAATATGGGGCAGCTAGGTGGTACAGTGGGGAAAGTACTGAGCCTGGTGTCAGGAAGATCTGAATTCAAATCTAATTTATGTGATCTTGGGCAAGTCACTTAAGCCCTGTTTGCCTCAGTTTTCTCATCTGTAAAATGAGCTGAAGAAGGAAATAGCAAACCACTCCAATATCTTTGCCAAGAAAACCCCAGATGGGTCACAAAGAGTCAGACATGACTGATATGACTGAACAACAACAAAAAGTCTGAACTTTCAATTATACATTTCATAGAACTGCAAACATCCAATGATGCAAATCCTCTAATTTTACAAATAAGGAAAGAGATCTAGAGAAATTAAGAGACTGGTACCATGCATATATCTAACACATGAGCTAATATTAGGTTGTAAATCTCTGGATTACCAATGCAGACATCTTTGGACCATGCTATTAAAGTATACTCAGGCCTAAGAATGGCTTTATAGAGGCACTGAATGTCATTGCCCTCAATATCAAGCAATTTTGATAAGAAATAAAGAGGTTCTATTTTGTCAGTTCCATGATATTAGCTTTTCAAATAGATATTTTTTCCTTGTCATTTCAGAATTTTCATTTTTGAGGCCTGATGTAATTTTCATGGCTCTAATGGTTATTTTCCACCTACAATTTGTTTACCTCAATTCCTTGCTTCTATATAAAGTCTTCTCAGTTGGATGTATATTCTCACCCTTTTGCCTCCCTTATGAACTGCACCTGGAATTCTTTTGCATTGCACTTAGAAGTTGGGATGTTACAGAATGCTTTTCATTTGTTGACATTTTCTTACTGAGTCATCTTTTTTCCCCATGTGTTTATTAGTATTTTCTATTAAGGTACATTCTTTTTCAAGGAAAAGGAGTGGTGAAGAGAATGTAATTTGTTTCTGTGCATAATTCATTTGTTTTTGTTTTTCAGTCATTTTCAGTCATGTTGTGCCCCTACTTGAGTTTTTCTTGGCAAAGATACTAGAGTTGTTTCTGTTTTCTTCTCCAGCTCATTTTACAGATGAGGAAACTGAGGCAAACTTAACTGAGGGCTAAGAGATTTGCCCAGAGTTACACAGCTGAGGCCAGTTTGGTATTCTATGTACTGCTCAATTAAGTTGCCCCATTATAGTATTTAATTTACCCAAATTCTTAAAACATGAAAATAAATAAAATATTGACATATAACATTTTTGTAAAGCCACTTAGAAAGTTTAGTTTTGAAAAGTCCTGTAGTTGTTCCTTTCAATTTTCCTAAAAGACTTTTGTTAATATAAGTAATCACACTAGAACCTGTTTGTTACCTTTGAGTTTTGTGTATTGAATGTCAAAAGGTGGGTGCCCCTGGATACCTATATTGTTAGTGTTCATTGGCTCCTTCACAGTAAAGGTTAACTAACACTGGCTCTTCTTGTTAGCAAAGACTTAGATGTCCTATTATTGCAGTTACTCTTATAGTAAAAGACTGCTCCTATGCAAGACTTTAAAAGTGAGCACATAGATGAAAAGAAAAAAGGGGCAAGCAGTGAATATATTCAGAAATAGAAAGTTTTCTGTTCAATCCTAGTAATTATACTTATAGTTTCTTTAATGTCTTAACATATTTAACCTTCAGCTTTCTCCACTGTGTAAAATAGAAGAAACAACTGAAGGCCTGAGTTCAAATCCTGTTTCAGTTACTTATTAACTTTTGTCCTAGGCACATCATTTAACCTAGCTCAGTCTCAGTTCCTCCTCTCCCCATGTGCAAAATGGGTATAATAGGCACTATTGCACTTACCTCACAGGTTTCTTTTGGGTTCTCAAATAAGTTATTGTTAAGGGACAATCAATTCTCCAAAAGCCTCCACAGCCGTAAATCATAACATCGGAAGGCGTTGCAAGACAGCCCTTGCTGACACAGGTGTGGAGGACTGGAAATGAGATAAATTGGAGGCAAAAGGACAGGGAGAGAGGTCAGACTACGCAATGGCCTCTCAGTCAGAGAGGTCAGAGAATAGCAACTGCCTCTCAGTCTCCTTGTACCATCCTCTCACAAGAGGAGATCCACTGTCAAGTGGCTCCCATGTATTCCAACAAGTATCAAATGTTTAAAAAATTTAAAGCAACATACAATTGTTAATCATTATTAATAATTCACACGACTGTTGTATTAAACAAAATAATGTATGGAAACTTTGAAATATGTACATATATATGCCTTTAAAATGTTCATTAATAGCCATATCAAAAATATATATACTAAACTATCCTACTACTGTAAGGTGATTGGGTGAATTTCTTAAATAATAAATTTTAAAGTTTTTAAATGGTAAAATATTTTAACATTTTGATAAACTTGTGATTTTATCTCCATATGTATTTTCCTTCAGATTGTGCATAGAGCATCTTATTCATACCTCATCCTGTTCAGTTCTTGTCCATAACCTTCGGTAAAACTTTTCCTATAAAACTTTCACCCAACATTCAAGAGGCAAGTTCCCCTAAGTCTCTTGAAGTTTTGAAGTGTCTGGATTATCACCAGGATTCCCAAGGAATTTTTCTCCTGAAAAGCTGTTGTTCTCATTTCCACTGCTGCATTTGGTTTAAATGGCTCCAAAGCCATATCATGATGATTCTTATCACTTATTAACTGGAATTATTAAAGCATATTTTTCCAGTAGTAAAATTCATAGTTTAGGAATACTTTCTCCTAAAGTTCCTGACACTAAATTAAGGGGAGGAAGGATTTGAAGGGATAAATGAGGAATGTTGAGAGAATTCCTTGTGACTGATTTCTTCATCAATGAAGAAAGTAGCTATTAAATAGATTTATTGTGACTTTTTAAGAACTGATAAATAAACCATAAAACAGGGACAGCAGTTTTATCATCCCTGTTAAATCACTTCATAAAAACAGTTATCAACACTGGGCAGTTTTTTCCTTCGATGAAAAAAGGTAATAGAAACCATTTGGCAAGCCAGATTACCAGATTGTTTTGTCCTTAAGTTGGCAGGGGGCACAATCAGGCTGGTTTTAGAAGCCTACAACCTGTAGGGTATCTTCTCAATCTTGTTTTAAAATGTTGTTTGTTTTCTCTAGCCAGAGAAGGAGAAACAGGCTTTTCTAATCTTCTAGGATTTATCACAAGGTGACTAGAAGCAAGGGAGGGAAATATTTGCCTTTTCTGGGGCAGTGCTTGTTTATTCTTCCCGTGTGTGGTGTGTGTGTGTGTGTGTGTGTGTGTGTGTGTGTGTGTGTGTGTGTGTGTGTGTGTGTGTGTGTGTTTATTTTTGTTTTGGAAAGATCTGAAAACTGGTGGTCTTCTATGAACTAGAGGTGTAGAGAAAGGAAGAGATCTTGACGAAAAGGAAGGTCAAGTTCAAAGTTTCTCTTTCCTCTGAGCTCAAAAATAAGCAAAAGGCAAGGAGAAGCAGACAAATGAACAGGCTTCTGATGATTAAGCCCTCCCTCCCCCAGTACTTTTTATGTACATAAGTAGAAGTCACTCAAGCAGCTGCAGCACATTAGTTCCAATAGTTTAACCGGCAGCAGCTTTGTAGCTCTGACCAAAGCTGTGCTAACGCAGTCAGTCACTTCCTTCCATGTTCATTTGCCATGATCACTAGCAAGTGATCTTTGGCAAGGAGACTGTGAGAGGGAGGTGTGGTAATGTTTAATAGGCTTCCGTGGTGCAGCAGTTGGCTTGCGTGCTTTTACCGAGATTCCTGTCAATCTCAGAGGAGAGACTGAGGCCGGCTGCCCGTCAGAATAACCTGTACTGGAGTAGCAGCTCTGTTCACTTGTCTGGACTGGATTTGGTGAGAAACATTGGGGTAAAGGGAGGTCACCCGCAGCATCGGAGCTTGCTCCTGGGGCAACAGCCGCGCTGCTGTTGCCTGTTGCGCAAAGTTGACCAGAGGAGATGGCCCAGCAGACCTCAAGCCCAGACACCCTGACTGTACCAGAAGTGAATAATCCGCATTGTGCTAATCCGTGGCTGAATGAGGATCTCGTGAAATCCCTCAGGGAAAACCTGTTGCAGCACGAAAAGTCCAAGGTGTCCAGGAAGTCAGTGTCTCCCAAGCTGTCTCCAGTGATTTCTCCCAGGAATTCTCCCAGGCTCTTACGCAGGATGCTTCTGAATAGCAACATACCCAAACAACGCCGTTTCACCGTGGCACATACATGGTAAGAGTTGCGTAGATTACTAGGAAGTGTTCTTGAGCAAGGCGCTCACGGCTCTCCCGCCCTTTGTTCTTCTCTCTCTCTCTCTCTCTCTCTCTCTCTCTCTCTCTCTCTCTCTCTCTCTCTCTCTCTCTGTCTCTCTCTCTGTCTCTCTCTCTCTCTCTCTCTCTCTCTCTCTCGTACTTTGCATTAGCATCATTCCTAAACTGTGAGTTATCAAGAGATCGTCTCTATTTGAATCATTAAAAAAAAAAAAATCACACAGGTGACCAATCCAGGACAGGAATCCTTCCAACGGTTACTTTGGATAGTTAAGAGTGGGTAATTCTTTGAAAGTTCATTTCCTTTTGCAAGTTCCTACAAGAAAATCGGATCCCAGAAACCAAATAAGAATGCAGTTTCCTTTACGCAGGCAGTGACTTTTCTTTGATTCTTTCCATACATTTCACAAGCCTTGCCCTCCAGCTCCCTGTGCAAAATAAATAAATAAATACTGGGAAAGGGAAAAAAAAAAAAATACACACCCACTATGCAATCTGTACTATTTGCTCCCTAAGTGACCAGGTAGAGATGGATTGCTGTACACAATGTGTGTATGCACAAATATCATCAGGGATTCAGTGTAAAACTACACAGTGACTGAACTAGATAGCACAGCAGAGCCTCAGTGAGGTGAGCATAGATAGATGTTCAAATGAACAAGACTTTCTTTTGGAAACTGGGAGTGTGGACAAATGAAGAGATCTGGAAAGGTCTAAAGTTATCTACCCTCTGAAATTAGCAAAAGGAAACGAAAAACCAGACAAATAAACAGTCATTTGATGATTAAGGTATTATGTTTAAGAAGTAATGGTGGGATTAAGATAATTAGCTGGAATGGGCCCCAGAAATAAATATTATGCCTCTTCAACATTTCCTATAAGAATATGACTTTGAAACAAACATAGAATAAATCTGACTTGATCTTTATATAGATGTTAATTTCAGAAATGCACACACCTTGTATATGCATATGAATTGTAAGCATTCTTTGAAAATGGAAAATCTTGACTATCCCATTGAGATTTTAAACTACTTTCTTATATTTGACCTAGTTTTGTGTTTTGGTTATGCTTCCAAGAGATTTCTTTATACTTTTTTTTTTATTTATCTTTTGTGAATGTAAAAGAAGAAAAAAGCCAACAAACTAAAATTTTGTTGTAATGGGAGAAGGTTTACATTTGAAGAGGGTCTCTATTTGTGGAAAAGGAGTTCTTTGCTTTGCTCATTAGGGAGGTCTAGTGTTACATTACACCTTGTACTGAATTGCATGGATATGCATTGGTTTATGCAATGCTTATAAAACACCTTCAGATGCATGGAATATAGAATTTATATCAAATAACCAAAAGATGATCCATACCCTTCAAAAAAACGATTTAAAAAAAAAAGACAATATTCAGCCTCTGACAAGAAAATGGACTGTGTTTGTTCATTTTCCTATAATAAAGTGAAACTATATGATTACAATGGATAAATCAGCATACAAACCTTTAAGGTATAGCAAAAAATAGATTTTAAAAACAAATCTAGAGTGATGGTGATGTCATACAAGAGAGACTATCAGAAAGAACAGTAGATGAGAAGGAAAATGTTATGATGCTATCAAAGAAGCAGACATTTTGAGAGTACCACTTTTGAATACTGCAGCTCCTTGGGCAGTGGGATTTACTTTATCAATCAAATCCACAGCATATGGAACAATGTATGTATGTAATAAATGTTTTTTAACCAGTAAAAAATTATTAGAGTATCATGGGAAAAGTACTGTTTGGACATGGGCAAAAGATACCAGTTGGCATCCAAGTTCAGCTAGATGATATTAGATTTAAATCATTTAAATCTCTCTCAGTCTCAGTTTCCTCATATGTAAAATAATAGGTTTAGACAAGATACTCTCTAAGGTTCTTTCTAATTTTAAATCCTATGATCCTCCATCCATTTCAAGGGTAATTTTAAAAAGAGGTTTTAATTTATTAATTTTTTTTCTCCAGAGGAAAGAAAAATTAAGGCTGGTTCCTCTCTGTGTAAGATACACCGTAGCTGTTAAATCTGTCAGAAACAAGTGCTTAAGGAAAAGAAGAAATTTATGTTGAGGAAAATAGTAAAGAGAGGGATAAAATAGGATTAAAATCAATGGTTATATAGGGAGGCCAGATTGAATTGAAGTAGAAATCAACTGAATTTTTAATCATCCATTGTCTGGTTTCAGTCAGATGTTTCATTGATTCCATTTCTTTAAGTTTTACCTAGAGGTAAATAGGTGACCTTGGTACATTTGGTGCTTAGTTTTGGTTTGAATTAAGCAGCCTAGAGCTTACTGTAAGTTTATCTGAACTATCAAGACCCCTTGAGATGTAAGTTGGGCAGGAAATCTCATGAAAATAGTCTTTCTCTTGAAATTTCTGGCACTTCCTTTTCTGGTCCTATTTGGAAAACCTCCAAGAATAGGGTTTCTATTAGTATTTTATTTAGGTGCATCTGGTCCCATGACAGAGAAGGAGGAAGATGGCAACAGAAATGAGAATGAGGATGGGAGAATATAGAGTGGAGAAAAAAGAAAATATTTATATATCATAGCCTCAGAAGAAGTTCATTTCCTCAAGACATAAACACATCTAGTAAGAGAGAAGAAAAGTGTCTTACATTTCTACATGTATTCATTGAATACCAACATTTTAACATTCTCCTCAAGCATCTTTGAAAATCCTTCCCTACTTTTTCTTTTTGCTATTCATGTTTCTGTATGAAGTATTATGCATAAAAGTTGTTTTCTTTACATTTCTTGTGTTTGTGTGTGTGTGTGTGTGTGTGTGTGTGTGTGTGTGTGTGTGTGAAGACTCTTTCTCATTGTTCTCCCACATAAATTCTCCACTCCAGTCAAGTTGTTTATTTATCTTTGAGTAAAGCCACTGTGTACTTTCCTGTCTTGGGATCTTTGCCTGTTGCACTGACTACATGAGAATGCTGTCCCTCACCAATGCTCTTTGCTAGTTAAAATCTGACCACTAGAATCATCAGATTATAGTCTAAAGCTGGAAAAAGACATTTGTGATGATGTACTACAATCCTTCTTTTTACAACTGAGGAAACTGAATCTCAGAGAGATGAAGGCACTCGTTAAGATTGCAAAAGCTGGATCCAAATCCAATCATTCTGACCCCTAATGCACTGCTTTTCCTGCTATAACATAAAGTCAAATAATAACTTCAAGGTTGGCTCATCTGCTAATTCTTCCAATCAGTCTTCTACTTCAGCCACAAGTAATCTCTCTTTTCTCTTAACTCATTATGTTTACCATAGACTGAATCATCTTGTGTGTGTGTTTTTTTTATACTTCTATGTTTCATCTTTCTATTAGATTTGAAACAGAAAAAACAAGGTCTAAACTGTACACATCCTCATATCCCCTGGACTGCCTAGTGCAATATCTTATGTAATACAGTTGTGCAAAAAAAAAAAAATTATTGTATAAATGAATGAAGAAGTGAACTTATTCTAGTTCTATCTCTATGGTGGAATAGAAGTAAGGGAGATAGGTATGTATGCCCCAGAATCCAGTTCTTCTTCTTCTCCTTTCTTTGGAAATACTGAAAATCAGTTTGAAATAAGTCTGACACATGCAGGACTTTTCACAAATGCTCTTTCAATCTGTGCTATACCTGAGGAGTAGAACTTTGAAACATCATTCCATGGCATGATGTAGAAGTAGTAAACAATGAATAGAACTTTATTTTTATGAGATAATGTATTAATTGTGCCAGGAATAGAAATCTCTCCTGCTGTAGTACTAGCACTAGAATTAGGGATTCTTCCCCTTCCATTTGTCCAACAATGGAATGCAGAACTTCTTTACCTCTAAGCCAATGATAAGATCTCCCATAGCTTTCAAGATGGACATGAAAAGAGAAGTAGGGCAAAAGGGGAAAAAAGGAAAGGTGTGGGAGGCCAAAGCTCAATAACAGTGTCAAACAGTGATTTTTTTTTTTTTTTTTTATGGATGGTCACATAGAGAAATAGTGGGGAAACAGGTAGAAAGATAAAAGGTTTCTTCTTTGACTTCTCCAAAATGTTGGTGAGGGTATTGTTGATGTTGTTTGTTTTTATTTCAGACTCTTTAGCCTTAAGATAAGGCTTATATAAGTCGTAGTAGGTAGTCTTGGGATTGACAAGGGGCTGAAATACAATATAGATGAGCCATAGTTGAGCTATAGACCAAGGAGTGCACCCTGTTCTGTTAGTCATATGGATATGCTGATAGTCACTGATCAAAGGCTTCTCCAGTAATTGCTACCAGATAGAAGATAAAAACCTGAATCTTGCTGTAGTGATAAATGAGTTGAATGGATATAAAAATCAGGACATTTTTCATATATACTATATTTTGCAAAAATTTCCTATATATTTTTTGAAGTTATTATCTATAACTAAATTTCATTATGTAACATGTAATTAAATATTGATAACTGGAACTGTATGTATACAAATAAACTAATTTTCTAAAAAATGTATTCAGTACAATATATACAGATTATGAATTTTTACATTACCCAGATGAGTTTTTAATAGAAGATATAAATTGATTTATAAGAAAACCAAAAATATTTAAACAAATACATAGAAAAACAAAATCAGGAACTATGAAAATGACAATGTTTCTTGTTCACTAAGTGCTACACTAAGTTGTTTCTATATTGCTAAATGACTCCAAGTGACTGCTCAATTTTGGTACCTTAGTAGAAAGATCATAGCATCCCACTCTAGTTTTTTGTCTCAAAACCAGTTCATGATACTTCCTCTATATAACTTCTCTTTTCTCATTCCTTTATCTATATCAGATCACTCCCAGAATGAAGTAGTACAATACCTTAAGATTTCAATGTCATGACTCTGGAGTCATTTCCCCAGTTATTATACAAAATACACTGCTGTGACTCCCAAGTTCCACCCACTTATACTGATTCACTTCTGAATCTTAGATGAATCTCATCCTCAGGGCATACTTAAACTGCAGTTATTGACTGTCCATATTCAAAGATAGTTCTCCTAAATCTTCAGTCCATATACATCAGCTCCAAGCCTACTTCCTCATAATGGTGCCATATCATGTAGTAGAACTTCAGACCCTAAATTCCATTAATGGTTGCTGAGATTCTAGAACCAATAATTTAGAGCTGAAAGATTATTTCAAAAACATCTGATATTGACCCTTAGGAAACTAAGGAACAAAATTTGTGACTTAATGAAAGATTTAAAAGCATGCTTAAAGTCAAAATAAATAATAATAACAATAGTGTTAACTGGTATTTATATGACTTTACAATTAGCCAAACACTTTACATATGTTTTCTTATTTGATTGTCTCAATAATCTTATGAGGTAGGTGGCAGAGGAAATAAAGCATTGAGTCTGAGTCTGCAAGACCTGAGTTCAAATGTGACCTCAGATATTTATTAGTTAGATCCTGGGTAACTCACTGTAAAATTAGGATAATAATGGCACTTATTTCACGTAATTGTTGTGAGGAACAAATTAAATAAAATCTATAAAAGTACTTAGTTCATTTGGCATATAATAAGCTCTATATAAATGTTAGCTATTATTATTGTTTAAAATAGGGATAATAATAGCATGTATCGTGAAGGGTTGCTGTGAGGATCAAATGAGATAATAATTGCAAAGCACTTAATACAGCATTTGGCATATAGGAAATTTGGCATATAAATGTTAGTTATTATTATGAGATGTTGTTATTGTCCCCATCTTACAAATGAAGAAACTGAGACTAAGTTGTGACTTTGCCAGAATTGTAAAAGTGGTAAGTGTTTGAAGCTGGCTGCCTAGAAAGATGAAAAAGCAGTTTTCTTGAGAGAGCGCCTCTATAACTCCTTTTCTTCTTAATCCTATAGCATTCTAAACTACTGACCCCTATTATTTTCATTGTTTCTCCCATTTCTGTGGCATTTCTCTACCATCTCACATGCTTGCACTTCCCCACTCCATTCTCCCCTTTGGAATTTCCTCTCTTCCTTTGAGACCCAATTCAAAGCCACCTGCTTTGCCCAATAACCTTTCGTACACAATTTTGAAAGTAATTTTCTTTCTCCTTGACTTTTTCCTAAGCTTTTAATGATCCTCTTCTTTGTACTTATCATGTTCCTTCCTGTATCATAGATTATTTATGTTTTTTTTTTCTTCTCTTAATTTGATTGTAAGCTCCTTAAGAATTTAGATATGTCAAATCTATTTTTTTTTGTATTACCAGTGATTGGGATGATTTCAACAAAGATCTGAGTAAATAAATCTTTTTAAAACTCTATTTACTTTGTATGTCCTGTGACTTTATATCTTGCCATTGGACCCAAATGGCTCTGGAGGGGAAAGTGAGGTAGATGACCTTGCATAGCCCTCCCTCACTTAAATCCATCTCACTTGCATGTCATGGCCTCACCTCCCTGACATTATTGTCCTCTTAGAGAATGAAGAATAAACAACAACAACAACAGAAATCATAAGACAAAAAGTAAAGAATTAACATTGGAAAAATGTATAAGAAATTTAAATTAACACATCTTACATGACTTTTGTTTTAAGACAGAAGCAAAGGTAGCAAAGTCTCTGGTTTTATGAATGTGGTTGGGGAGAAAAATATAGACTGTCTTTTAATCATCTTCTTAGTGGTGGATATTTCTGAACTAAAGACAGGCCAAATCTCAAATCTCAAATTTATTTTAAAATAGTCATTTTAATAAATATAAGTATTTTAATTGCATTCATATGATCTATATGTATGTGTGTGTGTGTGTGTACACACACATACATATAGATATATATCAGTTTGCTTGCCTTGAGGAAAAGAGGGAGGGCAGGGGGAAACTGTAACTCAAAATCTTATAATAAAAATGAATGTTGAAAATTGCTCTACATGTTATTGGGAAAAATGTTATTTACATAAAAAATGTAAACCTTGAATTTCTTCAATATAAAGAATTTTAAAGAAGTCATTGAGCTTGAGAACTTGAATATTCTTTTGATATATTTTAATAGAAAGGAAACTACTGAAATAATATTTAATTGTCAAATGAGTCAAAATAAAATATTGTTTTAGAAACTTCATTAAAAAATAATACACACACAAAAAAATACACTTTACTAAAGCATTTTTCCAATGCCTTGCCATTGTGAGATATTGTCCCAGGTTTTCAAAGATTAGACCAATAGTGGTCAGACTCTGGCAGGTATTGAAAAGGCATAAAATGATTACAGATTTAAAACCTCAGAGACTCATTTTAAAGATGAATTAACTGAAACCTAAAAAGATGGAATGACTTGCAGAGTCTACAAAGATACTATCAGAGGCAATAGTTAAACTCAAGTTTTTCCTGTTTCTTCAGCTGGCCCTTTATCTGCAATGCCAGGCAGTCTCTGTGTTTATAAAGAATTAACATTGAGAAATTTTACATTTAAATTTAGCATGAAGAAAACTTTTTAAATTTATAAAGTGATAACTGAACTTGGCACATTTAAACTAAGTAAATTAAAAAGCACACCTACCAACTGCCAAACTAAAAACAAGAAAGAAAAGTTTTAGGTGGGGGATCTAAAGATGGAGGAAATAGAGTGATTAGAAAGTGAGAGGTTCCAAAGAACAGCTAAATACTTAGTTACTCAGTTGAACATAAGATAGCTACTCTGCAGGATGAGAAGCAAGAAGTACAGGGAAAGCACCTTAATGTCATTTACTACAATATAGCTTGCACATGACTAATAAAAGTATGAATGGAAAGAATTTAAATCTTAATCACTTTTTAAAAAAATGAAATAAAGTCTTAGGAGAAAGTTATCACACTTAGAAATATAGAATAAGATCTTGATAATATTCTAGCTGGATGATAACATTCTAGTCAGGTGGTTTCCATTTAGTGAAACCCAAAGAGTTCAAATGATACTCTAAAGGGCTCATGGTAAAAATTCTTCGTTGGTCCCATAAGCAATAAATAATTCCACAATAGTGTGAATAGTATGAAATTATCCTGGGGGTTCACAGCACTTCTTCTTTTTCAACCACTAAACTGGTCCATCTCTCTCATTTTATACCATGAGCAAACCCAAGACTCAGAAAAGTTCACTTTAGTCATTAGCAAAGATAAATAACTTTGAATTTCCTTCTGGGAAAGAGCTGCTTCTAATAGAAGCACTGTTCTTCCCTTTCTTTCGCCCTCAATCACTATCCCAGAACCTATTCCAGCTAGCAATAGCCACCAAGAGGGATTCTACACCATGCAATGTTTAACATGAGATGGAATTGATCAAATTTATTCTGTCTAGTGAGATGGAAGACTACAATGCTTTAACTACCTGCCCTCCAGCCTCTCACAAAGACTGTAAATCTATTTATGTAATCTAAGTATTTCTAGACCTTTCCAGAAATTCACAAGACCAGAGTGGGCTTTATCCAGTTCTAACTGATTCAATAGCTGCTTGTTAAATTTTCAGTATTAACAAATTTATACTTCAGCATTAGATAAATGCTAAAAAATCAAGGCTTGACTCAGTATTTGTTGAGGATCTAGATATAAGAAAATAATGGGAAAATATTGATTTAAAATGTGTTGTAGATGCATTTTCTCCTCAGAGAGCAAGTTGTTAAACCTTTACCAGTCTACTTTTGTCACAAATGCATCCTTAAGTTTTCCAGGCCCCTCCATTTTTCCTGGAATTGAACTTTTAAAAAATCTTATTTAATATTTTGTTTGTCCTAATTACATACAAAACAATTTTAACATTCTTGTTTTTCAAAGTTTTAGTCCAAATGCTCTCTTTTCTCATTGAGAAGACAAACAATTTGACATAGCATACCCATGTGTAGTCATGCAAAACTTATTTCCATGTAAATCATTCAAAGAAAGAAAACAGACAAAAAAAACTCAAGGAAAATAAAGAAAAAGTATTTTTGATCTGTATTCAGGCTCTACCAGTTCTTTCTCTGGAGATGGACAATACATTTCATATAAGCCTTTCAAAAGTGTCTTGGCTCATTATATTGCTGAGAATAGTCATAATATTCACAGTAGATCATCATTTAGTATTGCTATTACTGTATACAATGTTCTCCTGATTCTGCTCATTTCATTTTGTCGATTCATATACTTTGCATGTTTTTGCGAAAGCATCTTGCTCATAAGTTCTTAAAGCACAATGATATTCCATCACAATCATATTGTTCAGCCATTCTCCAATTGATGGACATCCCCTCAATTTCCAATTCTTTGTAACCACTAAAAGAGCTGCTATAGATATTTTTGTACATATAGGTAATTTTTCTTTTTGATTTTTTTTATCTTTTTAGGATACAGACCTAGTAGTCATATTGCTTGGTCAAAGGGTATTCCTTTGGGCATAATCCTAGATTGCTCTCCAGAGTGGTTGAATCAGTATATATCAGTGTTTTGTCAGTAGTACATTAGTGTTTTAATTTTCCCACATCCCCTTCAACATTTATCATTTTCCTTTTCTGTCATATTAGTCAGTCTTCTAGGCATAAGGAAGCAGCTCAGAATTATTTTAATTTGCATTTCTATTATCAATAGTGATCTAGGGCATTATTATATGACTAAGATAACTTTGATTACTTTATCTGATTTTAATCTGCCTGTTCCTACCTTTTGACCATTTATTAATTGAGGCAAGCCTCTTATTTTTATAAATTTGACTCAATTTTCTATATGTTTGAGAAAAGAAGTCTTTATCAAAGAAACTTACAAGAAAAAAAAATTACACTAATCATTACCAACTGTGAATTTCCCTCCATCTTATTCCCCCCCCCCATTATCCCTCTCTACTTTTTCCCTGTCCATTCTCAAAAGTGTTTTGCTTCTGACTTTTTTCTCTCCAAACTTCCTTCCCTTCTCTCAGCTTCCCCCCATTTCCTTCCTTTTCTACTTTCCTATAGGGTAAGGTAGATTTTTACACCCAGCTGAATGTGTATATTATTATCTCTTTGAGCCAGTTCTGGTTAGAGAAAAGTTCATGTGCATCCCTTCCTGCTTTCTCTATTTCCCGCTCTACTATAAATCTTTTTCAGCTCTCTTTTATATCAGATAATTTATGTCATTCTACTTATTCCTTTCTCCTTCCAGTGCATTCTTTCTAAACCCTTAATTTTATTTTTTTTTTAGATAATCATACATCATATTCAACTTGCATCTCTGCTTTCTGTCTTTGTATACTCCCTCCAACTGCCCTAATAATGCTAAAAAAATTTAGAAATCATAAATATAATTTTCCCATGTAGAAATAAAAACAGTTTAAGTTTATTGAATCCATTATGATATTGTTCCTGTTTATCTTCTTATGCTTTTTTTTTTTTTTTTTAGCATTTTGTATTTGAAAGTCAGATTTTCTATTTAACTTTTTTTTTTAATCGGGAATACCTGAAAGTTCTCTATTTAAGTGAATATTCATTTTTCACCTGAAGGATTTAATTTATATTTGCTGGATTGGAAATTCTTAGTTGTAATTCAAGTTCCTTTATTTTGGGAATATCCTATTCCAAACCCTCAGATCCTTTAAAATAGAAATTGCTAAATCTTATGTTCTCTGATTGTTACTCTATGATATTTGAGGTGTTTCTTTCTGGCTGCTTCTTCATCTAAGAGCTGTGTAATATGATTATAATATTCCTGGAAGTTTTCACTTTGGGATCTCTTTCAAGAGGTGATCCATATATTCTTTCAATTTATATTTTAGCCTTTGATTCTGGAATATCACTGTTTTTTTTCCTTGATAATTTCTTGAAAGTTGGTGTTTAGGCTAGATTTTTTTTTTATCATGACTTTCAGATAGACCAACAATTTTTTAAATTGTCTTTCCTGGATCTGTTTTCTAGGTCAGGTGTTTTTCCAATGAGATATTTCACATTTTTTTTTTTCTGTTTTCATCCTTTTGATTATGTTCGATTGTTTCATGAGGTCTCATGAGGTCCTTAGCTTCCACTTGCCCAATTCTAATTTTTAAAGAATTTTTTTTTTCTTCAGTGAGCTAACTGGAAGTGACTTTTTTTCTCAGGCTAATCAGGCTATGAAAGCAGCTAAATGGTGAGGTGGATAGAGTACTGGTCATTGAGTCAGGAAGAGCTAAGTTCTAATATGACTTTAGGTACTTACCAGCTCTGTGACCTTAGGCAAGTAATTTGCCTAAGTTTCTTCAACTATAAAATAAGCTATAGAAGGAAATGGCAAACCACTTTGGTATTTGCCAAGAAAACCCCAAATGGGGTGATAGACTCAAATGACTCAATAACATAAAGAAGAAAAAATCAAGCTTTCCAAGTGTTTTGATAGCTAGGACTATAATTATAATCAAAGCATATTAAGTACATGATGTGTTATGAATTGATATATGTTGAACATAGGGTCTTTTGTGCCCAAATATTCCTATTCCTAACACATAGTCTGAAATTCCATTATTAGCATCATTCGTTTAATGAACAAAATATCATTTCTATTGTAGAGTAATTCACAGTCTAGAAAGCACTATTATATTGGTCACTAATTTTCTGAATAACTATGCAGTATAAAGTATCAGAATTTTGGAGCTGAAAGGGTGAATAGAAGGCATTTATTCTAACCCTCCATCTGACAAGACATTGTGGCTAAAATAGCTTACCCAAAGTAGTAAAACTAGTAAGGGGTAGAATATGGATAAGACGAGAAGTGTTTTCATTCCAAATCCAGGGGTTTTTCCCATTCACTGGATAGCACTGCCTTCTCTGAGTGGAATTTCAGAATCCAACTTAATAATTCCCTCAGAGATCATCAAAACACATGTTCAAGTTCTTGTGTCAGTCAACAAGCTTTTATTATTTCTTATGTGCAAGGCATTGTGCTAATCATTGAGGCTACAAAATCACAATGAAAAAACCCCTTACATCAAGGAACTCACATTCTAATGAGGGTTGTGAATAGTGTTAACATCCAACCAACTATAGTCAAACCATACATATATAAGTTACATAAAAAGTAATCTCGGGGGGAAGACGTTAACATTTAGGTGTATAAGAAGATGCTTCTTTCAGAAGATGGGATTTTAGTTCAGACTTAAAAGAAGCCAAGAAAATGGAAAAGAGGAAGGAGAGCATTCCAGCTAAATAGAATAGCCAATGAAAATGCCCAGTGTGGGAATTCTGGATAAGCCTCTTGGTAACCCACAATTATAGAGAAGGTGTCATTAAACTATATTGGCTGAAAAAAAAATTCTCACTAAGAGCGCCCTACAGCAATGAAATTATAGGTCCAATAGTGCAGAACAAAAGAAATCATCAAAATGTATTTGTATAAAGACCTTTCAAAAGCATAATTCTGAAATCAACAGCTACAAAATTGGATGGGAAGAAACCTTCAAACTGACCCGCAGAAAGAATGAGATGTGGCAGTCTAGTATTTTTGATTTTTAAATCATGGCACTTGAGAAGGAGCTTACTCCTGAATTGCATTCATGTGAGGCTCTGTGGTTCTTTCAAATCATAATGCAGATGCACATAAAGTGGCTTTTCTTAAGTTTTCATTATACCCAATCGTCTGTCTCTCCTTTATAGACAGAAAATTTCCCTTTCGAGGCTTTATCATATGGTATTGTCCAAATTCAAAATGAATTGAGGAGTATAAAAAATGGAAAATTAAGTTGCTTTGAAATAATAAAATTATAGAAATCTTGATTTGCCTTTTAGTTCTCCACCCTGTACTTGGGAAGTATCCTGCCCTTGATCAGTTAACCTCATTTAAAAAACATAAAACAATTGACTTTTTAATGACCACATGCTCTAATGCAATAAAGTAGCTGTCACATAACAAAACTGTTAAAAATGTTTTTGCTAATTCTCTCTGCTCTCCCCAGATCCCACCCCAGCTAGTAGATAGAGGGAGAGGAATAATCAAAGGAACCACATGTTTGAAACCTATAAAGTCTGCAAATCACTAAGGGAAACGGAAAGAATTAGGATTAGATTCTTAGACCAACCTCATTGGTGCTGAGGTTTCACAGTAGCTATAATTTCAGTATCCCTCATTCTTTGCCTATGTTTGCTAGTCTGTCTGGCACCCACAGTGACTTTCCCCTGGCTCTGGGTCTTGATGTTCCTAGCTGCAGCTCTCCAGGATCTTACTCAGTTTGTCCTTCCTGCAATAAGCAACAGGAAACTAGCAGTAGGTGGCATGTGGCCATCTGTGCATAAAAAAAAAAAAAAAATGACAAAAATGGCCAACCAAACAGCTCTACAAGAGCAAAGGAAAAGGAAATTCAGGGATTCTGGGAAATATGTACCCACATACATTTTATAACTCCTTACTTATCCTGCTGATTTATTTTCCCTCAAGTTACCTTCCAGGAGGTATTTAGAACCATCTATTATAAGTACTTTAAGAACAAAAGTTCTTAATCTTGAAATTCATAGACTATTATTTATATTTACATTTTTTTATTTCAATGTAATTTTTCCTGTTTAATCCTCAGTATTTTATTTTACATATTTAAAAACGTAATTCTGAGAAAGGATCCATGAGTTTGACCAGATTGGCAGAAGAGTCCATGATAGACAAAAAAAGATTAAGAACACTAGGATCAGAAGGAGCTTTAAGCAGGAGAATGACATAGTCAGACCTGTGCCTTAACATTTGGGCAGCTATATGAAAAAAAAAAAATGTAGAAATGGTAGTTTTGAGAAGAGAAAGGAAAATGAGTTATTTTTGGAGACAAGAACAATTGTCAATTATGTGTAGGCTCACTGTCCTTTTGTGTTTTCTTGAAACAATCTGTTTAACCTGAATTGCTGTGTCTCATGTTCATTACATTCATCTTTGACAGCAGAAATCCCACCTTTTTTGTAAAAGCTTATCCTGCCTTCCTCTTTTTGTGTCTTTTAAAACTTATCTTTCTATTGTATGATCCATTATATATATTGCCTTGTATTATATTATATCTTTTCCTCCCATTTATATATTTCTTAACTCTCCAGTTAGATGGCAAACTATTATGGTAGTCAGGGACAATCATGTACTTTGGTCCTACCATATGGTGCTTAATTCAATGTTTTTAATGGAGATCCAGAAGTTTAGTGACAGAGTCAGGAAGAGAATTCCATCTTTTGATTCCCAAGCCAGTGAACTTTGTGCTGTACGGTGATACCTTTTGCTCTTATAACAAAATGTAGCAAAGCCTCAACTTGGAAATGAGAAACAGAAAAATGATTTTCAAGACTTGAGGGTACATATTAAGGTCATTTTTATTCATAGTGTAGCTTGTTCACATTTATATCATATCAATTTAAAATCATCCAGCTTCCCATTTAAGATTTCATTGATTAAATTAGTCATTATTAAAAAATAACTTCCTATGTATATTATTTGAACGGAACATTTTGTGAATTTCCTTCCATTAATTATTTAATATTTTCATATTTTTCATATTGAAAAATTTCATTTTTTGATTTAAACTCCGAGAATCTTATTAACTTTTTTTTAAAAAAATCAGCTTTCTGACTGATTTTTTTCGATGATCATTTCCTTTTGTTTATCTTGAGACCTGAAGTATTTTTTTTTGGTTAATTTTTGTATGGCATGATTTTTAAAAAAAATCATTTTATGTCCTGTAAAAGCCAAGTAGAAAAATCATTGAATTTATAGTTAGTAAAGCAAATTAATATTTACAGAATGGGAGAATTATTACAACAAATGTCTGAATACTCTTGTTTATTCCCATGTCAAATCATGTCCTCTGGGGACTTTTTAATGGTTTCTTCCCACAAGCCAACCTCTTCCATACTATTACATCTTAGCTGATAGTGAAATTGAGTCTCCATAAGTTCCCAAAACTTATTTTACTCTTTTACCTTTAGATAACCTTTCCATATATATATGCTCACAAATATATAGTCCTTATATATATGTGCTTGCTTGATGAGCTTATTACCAGTTTCCTGAGTTATAATCTCTTACTTGATGTCTGTCTCTTCTTTTTTTTCCTCCAATTTTCTATTGTCTTCCTTAGCTATATTGAACTTTTATCCCAACTATAACTGAATCATTGTTCTCAAAATTTAGCTTCCTTTGTCCTTCACCTTCAACTTTTTCTCTTCTATTGACTCATGAGGCCATTATTTTGCCTTTATTTTCACCAGACTTTTCTTTGTGATTTCTTTTGATTTAATCAGTGTCTGCAGTCCCTGAGGATGCAGTTCCTGCATGATGCTTTAGAGCTTGAGAGTATTTACCTGTGTTGGGATGGGAGAAATTGAGTCCTGAATTCCTTCAATAGTCACCTCCTTCTGTGTGATCAGCAGAGTATTGGTACTCTGTAGATTTACCTTTTCTGTGTTTGTTTTCCCAGACTCTAAAGCTGGCACAAATGTATAGATTTGTTGCAATTTCCCATAAAGTTCTTCAGTCATATTCTCCTGGTGCAACCTCAAAGGATGGAAAAACATTGTCTCTAAGAAGTCTGAGGGCTAGAGGAGAAAATAGGATGATTTCTAATACCATCAATGCTCCCCCCTCACCCCATCCCTCCTAAAAGAAAACAATTTATGGAGGTTTTTGTTGTTTTTTTACCAGATGATCCCTGGGTCAGAATGAGTTCACTCTCTTGTAAGAATATGCCCTTGTAAGCAGAATATTGTTCAATGTTTTCTCTCTCCTCAATGGAATAGTAATGAGCAGAGATTCTAGGAAAATAGATACGTAAAAGAAGAGAGGGTTAAATGTGCAAGGAAAGGAAAGTAAAAATGTCATCCCCTTTAACTTATGCATAGTATATCTAATCAATCCTCACTCTCTGGGTAACCTTTACTACTGCTTTCTGTATTCTTGGGTTGTCACAAATTGCTGGACAAGTTATGTCACTGCAATTATTGAATTCATAAAAAATCCATGCCAGATAAATACCCAGCTGGGTCCTCACTGCTATTTGACAATCCTATTATTCATCTCTTATCAGCTTCCTGTTTTCCTTCCTATAATGAGTGCTCCAAATGTTTCCCATTCTCCTCAAATTTTCAGTGGTATTCCCCCTCCCTTATACTCTTAGCAAGTGTCTTTACTTGTATTAGTTTACCTTCCAGCATATGGAAGTGGGGAATGGGGAATAATGGAGAAGAAAAATACCTAAAAAACAGTTTTTTCCCCCTCACTAAAAGGATTCAAATTGTGCTGCTCCTTCCCCCAACCTATGATCATGACATGATCATAGCTCTCTCACTTCCTAGGGTTCATATCCCCCAACTTCTTAACAACTTTACCCATTTACTCAGGAAAATATGACCTTCCTGGTCCAAGGTTGATCTTTGTATTTTTAGCTTTTATTCTCATTTTCTTTCTCATGCTTCTTCTGATCACCAGAGATTTGAATTTTAAGAATTATCCTCTCTTATATACATTTTAAATCCCCACTTTCTCCTGACTCTTTGCTTGAAATATACTCAGGTCTCCCCAACCCTAAAAAACAACCTTTCCCTTGACCTGGTCACTCCCTGGAATCATATAAGGTCTCACCTTTTCCTATCATTGCAATCTCAAGTTCTCACCCCCTCCAGTTTTCTGTTAGCCTTTATTATTTGCCTTTCCTCATAGAATGTAAGCTTCCTGAGAGTAAGGATTGTCTTGCTACTATTATTTGCAACTCAACACTTAGCCAAGTCTTTGGCACATAGAAAACACTTAATAAATTCTTGTCTCTCTCCTTCCTTCTAATAACCTTAAATATCATTTTTACTTCCTTATAACTCTCTCTCCCAGCCCCTTGTAGACCCATCTGTTTCTCATCTCTTGTCATTTAGAATCAATCTGTCTTGCCACTCAATTGAAATAATTCTCCAAGATCCAATTACTTCCACATGGTATTTCTTCAGTTATGGTCCTTCTTGTTCTCTATATTATTTGACATTGTGTGATTACCACATCTATCTTCTATATGCTGTTTGGATTCCATATCAATAAATTTAGTTTCTGCTGCACAATTTAATTCAATATTTTTGTGAAATGATGATTATAGGTGTCATTGTTTCTATACTTTGGATCTCAGGAAACTGAGCCTCAGTAAGGTAGTTTCTTTATTAGTCTATTAATTCATTACTTAATTAATAATGAAGTAATTATTCATTAGTAATAATTAAATAATTCATTATTAATTAAATTTATTTAATTGGATGCCAAAGTATGAAGTTTATTATGCCAGCTTTATTTGTGTTCTGATACATGGAAGTATAAAGTTTATTATATCCTAGCAATTTTAGTGCAATTCATGTAAAAGGTGAATAATAGTTCTAAATGATAACTTGATCATATATGTGTGTGTGTATATATATGTATATTATATATATATTGTACAAGCACACATATATGTGTGTGTGTGTATCTGTGTGTGTGTGTGTGTGTGTGTGTGTGTGTGTATCAAGTGGCAAGAGGCCTGGCTTGAGAGTCAGAAAACTTGACTTCTGGTCTGGGTACTATCACTAACTTGCTATATGATGTGGAGTTATTTGGCTGCTCTGGAGTTTAAATAAAAACAATAATAATTCCTATCTCATGAAGATAGGAAGATCAGATGGAATAGATGTGAACATGCTTTGAAAAACATAAGGAAACTGAATTTTTAAAAAAGCAAAGTTCTACTTGGCCAAAAGGGAGAAATCATTTGAAAGGAAAGCAATGTTTAAAAAAAAGAATATCAATTAAATCTTTTGAATAGAAAGACACGAGCATCATATATATATACACATATATACATACATATATATATGTGTGTGTGTGTTTATATATGCATATACATTACATATAAATACTTGTTTACATATAGATTAGTATTAATTACTGATTTTAGAAGTGGTATGTATTTGTGGGCAGGACACTAAATTTGGAGTCAGGGTCATTTTCAGTCATGTTAGAGTCTGTGACCCCGAATTCAAAATTCTTTGTGCTTCCTTTATCTCATATTCTACTAAGGTAAACTAAATAAGATTTCCTTGCAAAGATACTGGACTGGGTCACATTTACTTCGCTAACTTATTCTGAGTTCAAATCCTGGCTTTCCTACTATTATTTATATAACTTTGAGTAAATTTGAGCCTTAGTTTCCATTTCAATAAAATGAGGGCATTGGAGTGACAAATATCAAACTCTGAACTGCAGGAAGCTGGCAAAAGTCCAGAGTGCTCCTGGAATCAAATTAAAATGTCATTGGGTAACATTTAATTAAATAAATAAAAACATAATACAACATAGATAAGGTTAATTTGTGGTTTTCTAAGTCAATATGCAGCACAGTGATCTATTTATATTTGTTTGATGCCACAGGCACTAGATGATCTTGGGTCTCTTCCTCTTCTGCATCTGTGATTCTATGGCCTGAAAGGCAAGTCATTTTAGTGAAGAGTCCTGTGCTTGAAGCCAGTAGAAAACTGATTTCAGATCTTGACCCCTGATGTTTATTGCCTGTGCAGCTGTGTCTCTTAATTTCTTCATTTTAAAAATAAGATAATAATACCTATGCTTCACAGAGTGGCTGTTCAAAAAAATGATGTAGTCAAGCTCTTTGCAAATATTAAAAAGCTATTTACCAGTGGCTTATAATAAAACATAGGAGTCCAATGGATAGGTGAGAATGAGTAAGTGACTTATTTAAATGGGCTTAAATTTTACACATACACACATATACCACATATATACATGTGTGCATATATGCATGTATACACATGCATATGGGTGTATAAGTATATGTGTGTATATATATATTTATATGTGTATGTATATATAAACATGTGTGTGTGTGTATAAATGCTGCCCTATAGAGATGATATAAATGCTGTCCTATAGAGATGATATTTCTTCATGTTTTCACCCCAAATAAAATAAAAAATATTGTCTGAGTTGTTTGTTATTCCGTGGTAAACCATGAGTTAGCATCAATCTATAGGCAATCCCTAGTGAAACTGCAGAATCAACATACCTGTGTTGTCTTCCAACCTCCTCTGTTTCCTTCTCAGAATTATACCAGTTTCTCTCTCCTAGTTAGAAGCATTCCTCTCCCTTCTTCCTCACAGCTTTCATCTTTCAAATTCATAGAATAACTGAATTTCTTTTTAGCCAGACGTCAGACTACAAAGCTCTTTCTGAGTTTTCTTTCTGAGGATGGCTTTGCTTGTGTTTTAAGATACAGAAATAAAGTATCATTCAAGTCTAAAACATGTTCACCTCTTCACCGAGCTCCTTAGAATTTAGTGGTTTGTAACTAAGTTACTTTTTGAGAAGGATTGTCTAAAAAAAACACCCTCAAGCTAAGACCTTCCAGAAGCATATCCTAATCTGGTAGAGGGAGAGTGCAGAGGGGTTTACCTCTTCCCTTTAAAAAAAAAAAAAAAAAAAAAAAAAACTTCTTAAAGGAGGAAAGGGACCCACATGTGCAAAAAATGTTTGTGGCAGCCCTTTCTGTAATCACAAGAAACTGGAAACTGAGTGGATGAAGTTGGAGAACGACTGAATAAGTTATATTATATGAATGTTATGGAAAATTATTTTTCTGTGAGAAACAATCAGCATGATGAATTTAGAGAGGCCTGGAGAGACTTACATAGACTGATGCAAAGTGAAATGAGCAGAACCAGGAGATCATTATATATGGCAACAACAAGAATATACAATGATCAATTCTAATGGACGTGGCTCTTCTCATCAATGAGACAATTCAGTCTAGTTACAATTACCTTGTGATGATGAGAGCCATCTACACCCAGAGAGAGGATTGTGGGAACTGAGCGTAGATCACAACATAGCATTTTCTTTCTCATTTTTTCTGTTTTTGATCTGATTCTTCTTGTACAGCAAGATAATTGTATAAATATATATGCCTATATTGAATTTACATATATTTTTACCATATATAACATATATTGGATTACTTGCCATCTAGGAGAGGGGGTGGGGAGTGGAACACAAGGTTTTGCAAGGGTCAGTGGTGAAAAATTATCCTTGCATATATTTTGAGAATAAAAAGTTTCAAAAAATTAAGAAAAAAAATCTCTCTAAATTAGACCTAAATGTGTTATAGTGGTGATGATAGAATCTCATATCTCAATCTCAACCTACCTGTCCTTTTGAAGTACTACTTGGCATTGTGGAGTTAAATATTTATTTTTATGAGTACAATTCTAAAGATTCTTCTAGTTTCAAAATATTGGAGTTATTTTCTCAGCTAAACCAAAACAAAAGGAAACTACAAAGAGTCTGGAGTGCACAATATTGTAGAAAGAAAAAAAAAATTAAGAGACAGAATTTCAAAACTCTAAGCGTAGATTATAAAAGACCAACAATGCCATTTTCTTTTCCTCTCTGACTCAGTTTTCTCATCTACAAAATAGAATTAATAGAACCTTCTTTTTATAACTTATCAATATTGAATAAGATAATCCTTACAAAAGTATTTTAAGAGTGAAGCGTTATAAAATTACAATGTATTATCACTTCTTCAATGTTTACAGAGTTGTAGAGGGAAACAATAAAAAGAAAAAGGGAAAAAAACACCAGATGTGAATTCAAGGACCTTTAAGATCAAATCTCACCTCTGTCACTTAGACCTACCTGGACCCTTATATATAAAATGACTTGGCTGGATTTTGTCATCTCTAAAGTTCAAAATTTAGCTCAAAATTAGGGATCATTTGAGACCTAGAATGTCATTTTTGTGTTTGTATCTTCCCCAATGTGAACTGGACCTACTCCATATCCTGATGGATAATTTAGTGAGTTGTTGTGACAATAAATAAATAAATAAGATCTGGTGGCAATGGGCAAGCCTTCTGGAAATGATCCTGTTTAGTAAGCTGGTCCTCATAAGGCAGGCCATCTGCTATTGAACCTATACCTGAAGCTTTTCCAACTTGCAAGGATCTATAATATCCTACACTCCCTCCAAGAATCTGGGTTTTAGCTCTGTGACACAATGAAACACTGGAATTTGCCATTGGGGAAGAAATAGACTAGAAATAGAGGGATGGGGAAAAACCTTTTTCTTGCCTCAGAAAAGGAAACTTAATCATGTAGGTAGAACAGTTTATCCATGATTATTTTATCTTCTGAGTCTCAGTTTTCTCATTTTTAAATGGTGTGATTTCCCTAGATATTCTTTGAGGAGACCTCAAGTTTTAAATTTGAAATGCTCTCATCCTGATCAGACATTAAACTTCACATTCTGGGATGATAAAAGCAACATTCATAAGACAGATCAAAATAGGATGGACTGCTTTTAATGAAATAACTCTAGTCATTAAATGAAAGGCCAGATTTTTTACTCTAAATCTAATCACCCCTTCACAGACACAGACACACACACACACACACACACACACACACACACACACACACATACACATGTTCTCTAAAGGAAATGCAAGACTGACAAAGACTGACAAAGGATGAGTTGAATGAGGAATGGATCAAAAGGAACTCTTTTCAAACCATCCCCTGTGTGCTAAATGTTCTTCTAATGGAACAGCTGCTCAGAAGTTGGCTATATTTCTTCTATTATTTTGCTCTACTCCAGGAAGGTTTATGTATTCCCTCCCTTCTGGGTTGTTTCTCAAGAAAATTTTAATTAAATAATTATCTGACAGTTATAAATGGAATTCTAAATTACAATGGATTCTGCTTAAGTAGGTTTAGGGCAATTCCATTATGAAGGATGTTAAATTTAAAATAATTTCTGCCTTCAAAAAATATTGTGGGGTTGATTTGTAGGAAGTTTTGAGCTTGAGTTATGTGAGACTCTTGAGTAGCCTGGAAGAAAATTCTTCTTGTTATCCATGTCCTTTTATATGACATGAATCTCAGAAAAGCACCATTTGGATTTAGCCTAATAGGTTGAGAGGTATTATTGATACTTAAACATGTGTCACAGGGAAGACCAATGTTGTTATTAATTAGTGTCTTCAAAGGAGGGAACTAGGTCTTCTGTTTGATTAAAAAGATCTTTAAAAGAGCCAGTAAATACCTTACTAATATATATTTTTCAAATTCAATTTATTTTGAGTACTGTTGCTTACTTTGTGCTGCTCATCCACCTTTCATAAATGGGACATGATCTCAAAGTATTATTGATGGCAGTGTGAAGATTCATGGCACATTTCTTTTATGAGATAGTTGCCATCTTTCCCTTTTGGCTGAGATTCTTCATGGTGGCAACCATGAAGATTATTTCACTTTCCAAAGGTATGCTCTTAGAGACACCAGCTAAGGTTATATATGTGAATTTGGGATTCTAGGGTAATTTTTGCATTCTGAAGTTGCTATTTGTCAATCAATCAATAAACTTTTATTAATCTATATTCTGTACAAAGGACATAAAATACCACCTGCCTTCAAAGAACTAATATTCTATCAGGAAAACAGCAAATACATGTTATATTACTGGTGATCAGTTGTTTTTAGTCATATCCAACTCTTTGTGATCCTATTTGGGGTTTTCTTGACAAAGATACTGGAGTGGTTTGCTGTTCACTTCTCCAGCAAACAGGGTTAAGTGATTTGTTCACAGTTAAAAAGTGTCTGAGGCCACATTTGAACTCGGGAAGAAGTGTCTTCCTGACTCCAAGACTGGCAATGCATGTGCTATGTCACCTAGATGCTCACAAATACGTGCGTGTGTGTGTGTGTATACATGTGTCTACGTGTGTGTGTGTGTGTGTGTATGTGTATATATATATACATATATATACACAATATATAATATAAATGAAGCTAAGACATTTTAAGTATGAATGCAACAGATGATCTCTATCCTTTTTGAAAACTGAAAAGAATGTATAATTGAAAGACATTCTAAGCTGATAATGGAACAGTGCACATCTATACACGTGTATATGTATGCACACATGCTTGTATATTCATACATATATGTATATATGCTATATATAAATATAAAGGTAAGTATTACTATCATATTTATCACTGTTAATATTAGTTTTCCATGAATATATAAACATTTTAAAATTGTGTCAAATGCAAAAATAAAAGTGTTTCATGTGGTTATACATTTGTATATAACACTTTCTACGTGGGCAATTATAATGAAAAAAAAAGTTTTAAATCAACACTAGTTTTTTTTTCTTATTTTAAGTTTTTAGTTATTGTTGCTACCCACTGATTCACAATATGTGTGGGCTAGCTGCTATTAGGAAACACATATACTCCTGTACTCCATGTGTATGCTCCATAGAAGCAACATGTGCAAACTCATTTTTAATTTTGGGGACCTAAGGGAAAGGGAGTGGCTGCACTCTGAGACTGCATTTCTTTTTGTAATTGGCTGGCCCCTTCTCAGGGAATGCTCCTAATACATGCCCTCAGGTTCTTCTAGAGCCCCAGCCTTGTTGATCACTCTGTCACCCAAGTAGGCACCTTTCAGTATTTGAGGATTTGCCTTTGTATCCTGGGAAGCCTGTTTCAACATACACACACAACAGAGTTAGCTGTAACATGCCTGTCCCTCCCAGCTGACTCTGATGACGCTTTTGCCCACGTAGGTTTACGTGAACATGGTTTGTTCCTGGAAAAACAAATTCGGTATATATAGGGTGGCCCCTTTGAAACTGGCCCTAGGCTTTAACTGAAGAGTACTGTACCTGAAGTAACTTGTACCTTGCATAATGCATTCTCTCAGCTGGATCCACCACTGAACTCAAAAACACAATCACTGTCATTCATGAAGACCTCATAAGCAACAATACTACCCCCCTGCTATTGCAACAGCAGGACATCCCAAAGATGATTTCCCCATTCCAAAATTACCGCTTCTTCTTGGATAGAGGAGAAGCATTTCTATGTCCTGTTCTTCCCTACCAATATCAGCACAGGAAAGAGTGAATAAATAAAATGTGTGACAGAAATGATGGACTCAGAACACAAGTGGACAGAATGAGACATGTCTTTGGATGTAGCCAATGCAGAAATTTGTTTTGCTTAGCTAATGCATATTTATCACAAAGATATTGTTTGTTTGGGTTTTTTTTTCTTCTAATGGGAGGGAGAAAATAGATTCCTGAGAATTGAAAAAAAATTAATGTTTAAAATAGTACCTCACCATATTATATTTTTTATTTCTACCTCTCCCTATTACTTATTACAAATCTTAGTCCCTATAAAAAGACCAAATATTAGAAATGTTTTCTGTTTTCATTATTTGTTACTCTTTTCCCTTGTGCTTCTTGGTGTGTGTATGTGTGTTTGAATATTTTAGAAACATATAAATGTGTATGTAATGTGGGCGTGAGTATTTATACAAATACTCACACATACACACAAACCAGTGAGCACAAATGGAGATATAGATAGATTCCCAAATGATTAGGTTCATCATTTTCCTCAAATGGTCGGGACTATAGGTAGAACATCAGAAATCCAGAAATAAAGCTGGACCTTTGTCCCTAGAAAACAAATACACTTTAGGACTAGGTGTCTTTTGAGGTATATGTCATCATTACTTCTCTGGGGCAGAAACAGACAAGTTCATCAAAAAAGTTAGAGTAGGAGCCATTATAAGTGACAACAAGAGAGCAGATTATAACTGGGTCAGAAAAGAGCAGGCCTGGAACTCTTCATAAGTGTAATACCAGCTGTCCACTGAGCTGTTTTGATTAAATTGGACATTCTATAATGAGGAAAGCTGAAGGACTTGGAGTTCTTGCCATATGAGCATGGGTTAAAGGAAGCTGTAGAAGATAAGACCTGGGGAGTGAGACACAATAGTTGTTCATCAAATATCTGATCAACTGTTAAAGGAAAGAAGTATGTATCTATTTAGAAATATTAACAAACACTGAATGCAGTTTTTCTTTCATTTGTTAGAACTAAATAGAATCTCCATGATTGATAAAAAGTATCTCTGTGCTCTCTCTCATTTTCTTCCTGGGCACTAAAGTTTCATGGGTGGTCACAGTTCAAGAATATAGGCTAGGTTCTTGAAAAGTCCATCCTAGTACTTACAGAA
This sequence comes from Antechinus flavipes, assembly GCF_016432865.1. NCBI lineage: Eukaryota > Metazoa > Chordata > Mammalia > Dasyuromorphia > Dasyuridae > Antechinus > Antechinus flavipes. The sequence goes on along the minus strand of NC_067398.1, from coordinate 143,003,077 downwards.
AAGCTTTTTTAGCATGATGGACCTTGGTTATAAGCCATCTGCTAGCATAGACTTGATGAATCCACTGTCACTTCCAAGACACAGTGAACCTTGAGAGCAGATCCCTTGTGGAAATCCAATGACCGTAAATTTAGAGCTGATAGGAATTTTATGTTATTAATTCCAACTCCCTCTTCTACAATATGGAAACAGAGACCCAGAGAGATTAGCTGCACATAGTTAGTAATTTAAAGTAACATGAAGAACTCAGGTCAGTGGTCTACAAAGCCCACAAAATGAGGCATTAAGTAGAAATTCTAAATTCTAAAAATAAAATTTCTACTCCTCAACCTTACCTCCCCTCTCCCCCACACACACCTTTTTAGTAAGAGTGATCTCCAATGGACAGTCCTGGACTTAAAACATTTCTATCTGTCTCCATGTATGACCTAAGTCTTATCTTGCCTCAATAAATCTCTAATGAGATATTTTCTTTTCTGAATTCTTGTAGGTGTAGGCAGACACTTTCAAAATTGAACCCTGATTGATAGTGTTAAGAATTATACCTTGGCAACAGTGATGTACTGTGAACTTGATAATGATTCTTTCTGGTGATTCTGTGATTGTTTCTATGGCATTGAAGATAGTGAAATGTAAAAAATAGAATATTTAAATATTAAATTATTTAAATTATTTAATTATAATAATAATAAATTAAATAAAAATTATTTAAATATTAAATATTAAATAAATAAGTAATCTAGATACTTATATTAGAATATTAAAACTGCTCCTTAGAATTTAAAACAAAAAGTTGACCTCAGAAACCATGTGAGTAATACAAATTACAAATATTCATAGGAGTTAGAACAGAGAGGTTTCCCTTAAAAACACTGAATGATGCTTTAACAAAGGAGTTCAGTTATTTCTGATTCTTCATTATTTCATCTATTCCACTGACTTACTTTTCAATTTTTAAGCAGAATCAACTAATTTTATTTACCACTGTTTTGTAGTATAATTTGAAGTCCCAAAATGTTAAACTTTCCCTTCCTATTTTTTTTTTCATTGTTTCCCTTGAGAGTCTAAATCTTTGGTTCCTCCAAATGAAAGTGATTATGCCATCTAACTCTACAAAGTTTCCCATTGGCAGTTGTCTAAATTAATTAGTAACTTTAGTGTTATAGCAAACATTGAAATTTTTTATTATATTAGCATAACCCAACCATGAACACTTAATTTCTCTGTAGATATTTGAGTCATCATTTCTTTGAATTTATAACCTTAACTGTATATGTTTGGCTGTATCTTGGTAGACGAACTCCTAGATCTTACATATTTTGAACTATTGTGTTACAGCATTTTCTTTTATGCTATTGATTTTGCAGACTTGCTATTTTATTGAAGCCATAAGGTCTTTTCTTGATACTCTACTATTTCCATATATACTCTGGGGTCAACATAGCAGAATTTGGCCCTTAACTATAGTTTACTGGCCTTTGATATAAACTGTCATGTCATCAGCAAACAAATAATTTTGTCTCCTATTTATTTATACTTATGTCTTCAGTTTATTTCTCTTGTCTGGTTGCTATTATTAACAATATTGTTACTACATTTTAGGACTTGAGTTTGAATCCAAGAACATAAAACCAAGAACATGAAAGAAGTCCCTATTTGACAAGAATTGCTAGAAAAATTATATACTAGTAGAGCAGAAGCTAATTTTAGTTTAATATCTTCTACTATACTCAAGAAAAATGATTGTGAAACCTGAATATTAAAGGTCATATACAATTAAAAAAAGACATGTTCAGATATTTTTTACAACTAAGTGCAAGATTTGAATTTTTAAGGAATCAAAGGGAATGAAGGATCACAAAAGATAAATAATTTTGGTTGCATGAAATTGAAAAATGTTTGCATACACAAAATTAACACAACTAGTATTAAAGGAATAGTTAATTACTAAAACCATTTATATCAACTGTTCATAAGGATTTGATATTCAAGATATATGGACAACTAGCAGAATTATACAAGACCAAAAGCTCTTACTTAAAAAAATAAATAGTCAAAGGATAAGAATAAAAAGATTCTTCAAAGAATCACATTGTATTATCATCCACATGAAACTGTTCCATATCACTAAAAAGAGAGAGAGAGAGAGAGAGAGAGAGACAGACAGACAGACAGACAGACAGACATAAAACTCTGAGGTTGTACCTCATTCCAGGCACATTGACAAAAATGACTAAAAATGGTAATAGTCCATGTTGGAGAGTTTTAGAAAGTTGGGCACACTAATATACTATAGATAGATCAGTTAATGAGTCCAACCATTCTGAAAAGCAATTTGTAATTATGCTCCCAAAGTGACTGCCACATCATTTGATCTAGAGATTTCACTAATTAATAAATTCCCAGTGGGTGAAATAAGAACCAAGTAAATATGTAGTAATGAATAAGGCTCAACTTATGAAGAAAAATTTTATATATCTTCAGAGAAAAAAGTCTGCAAGCAGATCCAAGAATATTTTTTCTTTACTTTTTTATTTATTTATTTGTGTTTTCTTTCACAACATAGCTGATATGGAAATATGTCTTACATGACTGAACACCTATAACCTGTATAAAATTACTTTTCTTCTCAATGAGACAAGAGGAGGAGAGGGAGGGAAAGAAAGAATTTGAAACTCAAAATTTTTTTTTAAAAAGTTAAAATTATATTTACATGTAACTGGGGAAAATAAAATATTAAAATAAATTAGGTCCTGGACAAAACTGTGTAGTGTTTTAAAAGTATGATCTCTTTCATCTGTCTAACAATCTCACTGAACTGTTCATCAATGATAGCTCACAATTACATGGCTTTAAGGCTTAGAAAATAAGATTAAAACCAGCATGGTACAATAAAAAGATACCTTATTTGGAGCCAGAGGAACTCGGTTCCAAAATCAGTAACTTTTTATATTACTTGTGTGATCTTGAACAAATCACTTAACTTCTCTGGGTCTCAATTTCCTCAACTGCAAAATGATAGGATTAGACTAGACAACCTCTAAGATTTCTTCCATCTATAAATCTACAAAAATATGAATGTTTCCCTCATTACAATGAAGGGCAGATAGAACCCTAGGTCTCTTTGGAGTAAGTTCAGCATTCTTAACAATTATCTACTTTGATTCTCATTTCAGAATGGGGGAGAAGGTGCAGATTTTGCTCTGAGATACTTGCATTTTAATTAGCAACAAATACTGAAAAACTTTCTGGATTCAGAGTAAAATTTTTATCATTGTTTTGTTTGCTTTTTGGAGATTAGATCTTCCTATTTGGCTCAGACTTGCATCCAGAGCCATCTCCAGTCATCCTGATCTATATCTTGGCACTGGACCCAGGTGGCTCTGGAGGGGAAAGTGAGGCTAGTGACCTTGCACAGCCCTCCCTTACTTCAATCCAATTTACTTGCATGTCATGGCATCACCTCTTGATGTCATGATCTACAGTGAGGGTGAAGGACAAACAACAGCTACCAATAGTACAATAGCTTCTCTGGGCTAATTCCTTTATGCCAACGGATTAGAGTAGAAACTTTGCCTTGTTCATTTTCTGACTAGCCCATCTCGCCCACGCATACATCCGTAGATCTAGCTATTTTCTCACTTCATTTCTCAGGGATCTCCTCCATCCTAGGGGCTATTAACTTTATTAAAACAATCATCACCATGAAGCCTCCTGCAATATCCCAATATCAAACACCATTATTCATCTGATCCGTGATATTACAGCAGTACTACTTCTCCTATATCTGCCAGTTTTACCTATTCCTCCTTAGATGGTCTAGTGGACTCGTGATCTAGGCAACTAACCATACTGGTACCAGTTTTAGTGTAGATTTTCATTCCAACTGCAACTCGGAATTCCTGATCTCAAACAATCTTCTAGTTTCAACCTCTCCACTAGCAGGAATTACAGGGGTGACTCTTCCCCACTGATCACAATTAATTCTAATGACAGAAATGCAATTGTTTTGACAGCCTCCAATAGATGAGGAGGGGTTTTCAAGAAAAGAAATCAGACTATTGCTAATTGCTTAGAATGTTATTTTTAAGATCATCTCAACACACAGAATCTGATGATTTCATGCATGGCAAGCCTTACTGACTGCAGCTCTAGCCTTGAAGAGTGCAGGTTGAGTAGCTATGGCAACATGGCCTGACCTGTTTGTTGGGGAAAAAAAAAAAAAAACGGTGACCAAAGGACTCATGGAGAGGACTATCTTAGAGATCTAACTGTATAAAAAACATGGTTGCTACTCCATAAGAGAAAAGAATCAGTAGTAAAGAAAAAAAAATAAAGAAAAGGAAGACTATATCTGATAAGTTTTTTTTTTTTTTAAATCATCAATCTCTAAGAAGTTTTGTCTTCTTTCTGGTGAACAAAATCACTGTTCCTTTGCTTTCTTTGGATTAAAAACAAAGAAGTGTGATTGGATTGAAATAGTCTAGAAGGAATGAAGAAGATTGTAGAAGTTTGTCGACTTTTCTCTGATTTTTTTTTTTTAAGAATACCAGCCTTACATTTAGGAAGATCTATGTCCAACCCCCACTTCTAACATGCATTATCAGAATTCTCTACATTGACAATCCCAATACCAAACATATCAAAAGATTTCTAGCATACTTATTAACAAATCTGAAAAGCAAACAATAGGATGTTTTGCAAAATTTTATATATTGAGTTCTCTATATACAAAGTTACAGATTTTATGAAATGTTTAGAACTAGGAAGGACCTGAGAGATCTTTGAATTTAGCATATGATAATTAGTCCAAAATAATGTAATTGTATTAAAAATGTATGTTGGTAAGTAAAGAAAAATTCACTCAGCTCTTCATTCTTCCAATTTTTTTTTAAGGTTACTATGACTTTCCTATGTCAAACTAGTTTCATGTTAGGGCCAGTTCAAAGAGACAGCAGGAAAACTAAGATTAGTAACATTTTAGACTCCTAATCAACATAGAATAAATTACATAGTTATTCATTGTTTGGACTAAATAAATATTCACACTTACATGATGCAATTTTGGTGACAAAGAGCTTTCTATATATGTCCAGTTTCTATCTTATGATGTGACTTTTTGATTTCTATACCAATTGTTTCAGGTTTTTATTGTGACAATATGAAACATGGAAGGAGTGGTTGAGAAATATTAACCACTGTCACCTTGGAACTAGAAAATAATACACAATAGGACCTATTCTTGAAGTCTTTATGAGCTTTTCTTTCTTTCTTTTTTTAATTGTAAAGCACTCAGAAATTCACAGATCTGCTTTGCAGAACAAATGGTTTTTCTGAAGTCCGCTATTAAATCTTTTCAAGAAAATGGATGTGAAATGCAAAGCAAGTTCTGGTTTTCCTAGGAAACCTTGCCAAAATAATGCAGGAGCTACATTGTCAGTTTTGAGGACTCTGCTCTTTTTGTTGTGTGTGTGTGTGTGTGTGTGTGTGTGTGTGCATGCGTGCACATGCAAGCTCACAAAAATGATGAGTAGTGGGGGTTAAAGTGAGAGCCATAGAGATCCTAGACTTAGGGTTGCCAAAAAATAAAAGGAATTTTTTAAAAAAATGCAATAACATTGCTACAAATGTGCCTTTTTAATGCACAGAAGAGAACAGAAGGAAAGCTCAAAGAAAACACAGAGAAGTAGGAGAGTTGTGAAAATCTTATGTTGAATTTACACTACAAATCAAATGAAAATCAATAATAGACACTCAGTTTCATTTACAGTCTTTTTTTCTGCTGTACTATATATAGCTAGTTCTTGTTTGTCATAAAGTGTTCAGTTTCACTGGATTCCTCTATGGCTTTGTGGCCCAAAAGATAGGGAGGGTTCAGTGCATGAAGCAAAGGATCCCTGGCCCTGGGCAGGTAAGATCTTGCCACAGGCTCCCTGGGAGTTGAATCTGCAATAATGCAAATTTAAATAAAACAAAAACTGTCTTTATGTAGAAATGTGCCCTTTATTTGGTGTTTACTAAATTCAGATTTTTTTCAAGTGCCTTGATTTGTTACACCATATTTATCTGTGTATTTCACTTTTTTGTCTATGCAACTACTTCTTACATTTTTAAAATAAAATAAAGGGGGAAATATTTTTATTTATAAAATTATCTTTCCCTTACCTTCCTAAATATTACTATCCCATTCCTTCCCTTTTCTCTTCCTATTCCTTTAAAAGCAACAGAGAAGTTTCTCCAAGAAGACTCTTTTGTATTACATCCTTCATCTGTGTGGACTAGATAAACTGATAAGTGGATATAAGGATGGAGCATTTATAGTTGGCTACATACTAGGCCTTACTAATAGCTGGGGATGTTATTGTTATTGGTTCTTCATTCTAAAAGAAGACTAATGACATCATGATAGTGATGTCTTGACTTGTGCAGGAGATATGAAAACAAGATGGTGCTTCCTCTCAAAAAGCTAAAATCTGTACAGTATAGATCTCAAATTCAAAGTTGTCAGGGTATAGGGATGAAGAATCATTGAAATTAGCTTCATATACTATTTTAATTTTTTTTTGCTCTTTTACTTTTTCTTTCTTGTGGTTTCCCCCCTTTGTTCTGATTCTTCTTTCACAACATGACTAATGTGGAAATATGTTTAACATGATTGTACTTGTATAATTTATATCAGTTTGCTTGCTGTCTTGGGGAGGGAAGAGCAAAGATAGGAAAGTAAAAAAAAAATTGGAATTCAAACATCTAGCAAAAATGAATTTTGAAAGCATCTTTACATGTAATTAGAAAGAAAATGAAATACTAAAATCTTGAAGTAAATTGTCTCCAAGCCCTTTGTATATCCTTCAATCTTTCCCAGCCATTTTTCCTTGTCAGGATCCTTCAGCTTCATTCTTTCTAAATGAATGTGCCACACACCCTCGTGGAAATGGGGGCAGGGGGCAGGAATTATGCTTTAATTATAATAAAGGATTGTTAGTGGCTTCTGCCTCCTCCTTCATAACCCTGCTATGTTCATTTAGATGTTGCCTGAATAAACAGATGGACCAGATTTTGTTTATGAGCTGATCATCTGGTATGTTTCCACTGACTGTAGATGTGCTATAACTGACGTCATCAAAACAGTTTGCCTTTCTTAATGATCCCAGCCCAGGGAAACGTCAACAATTTGTGCTGCTGTTTATTTGTGGTATCTGAGGGGCCCAGAAGTGATGGGTTCCATAAGAAAGTCTTTGATTGTCCTGTAGTAAAGAGAGGGTTGAAAAGTTATGCTATCACCACTTTTGTTTTCTTTAAGTAAAAATTTAAATTATGAATCAATTGAAAACTCTCCAAAAAAAACAGGAAAACCTTGCCTCTAAAGCAGCTTAACTGTACAGTTTTGGGCCAGTCACTTATATGTCAGAGCTCTATGCAACTTTTTAAAACTACAGATTAGAGAGAAAATGCTCACTTCAATAATAGAAAGAAATGTCTTGTCAGTGTCAATGAAAACACAGGTCTAATTCCTATTCCCTAATAGCCAATGTAATACAAAATTGGAGAAAAAGGTTTAAATTCATCTGGAAAAAACAGTATATGAAGAATTGTAAATGCCAAATAAAGAAACTGGTTTTTAATTTTCTTTTTAATTTTGTCTTAGAATCCGGAGGGAATCATTGAATTTTCTTGAGCAAGAGAATAACATAGTCAGACTGTCATTTTAAGAATATAAATTTGACATTCCTGTGTTGAATGGTTTGGAGAGGGAAGAGACTTAGAACCTGGGGAACCCATTGAAAGACCCACTTGGTCTAAGTGAAAGGTTTTCAAGCTCTGAAAAGTAAAGAGAGGGTAGAAAAGCCTACAATCACAATCTTTTCTTATCCTGTACAAATTCTGTCTTTCCATCAATCTTCCTAGAAAGATTTTACTTTGTATTTTGGAAGTTTTCTCAACATGTCAATTATGTACCTCATCTTCTTATTATATGATCAACTCACCTCTTTTCCCAGTCAAATGTTTCCCTGTTGTTGCCTTTAATCCATTCTTGAATATAAGCTATCACTGGACATATGCTAAAGACTAGAGTTTTTTCATAATGTATTAATTAGTCATAGTGGAGTGTATAGGACACTTGAACTCACAAAAATATTAGGCCAACATGGTGGTATAGTAGATAAAGTACTAGGCCTTAAATCAGGTAAGACTCATTTTCCTGAATTCAAATCTAACCTCAGACAAATCACTCCAATATCTTTGCCAAAAAAATCCCTAAGAGGATCATGAAAAGTCAAACAAAACTGAATAACAAAATGAAAAATATTAATAAAAACTTATAGAAAAAATTTAATGACCTTGGGCAAGCAATAAAAGGTAAGTGACTTGTCCAGGGTTTGCTTCAATTTCCTCATCTGTAAAAAAAAATTAGAGAGGTAAATGACATAGTTCTCCCCATCTTAGCCAATAAAATCTCAAATGGGGTTACAAAGAGTGGGACACAACTGAATAACAACAAAGAAAAATCTCTTTATTTGGTGTAGCTAGGTGACATGGTAAAGAGTACCAGCCCTGAAGTTAGGAGAATCTGAGTTCAAATCCAGCCTCAGACACAATAACTGTGTGATCCTGGGCAAATTACTTAGCCTTTTCACGTTAAGTCCAGATTAACTCCAGAAAAAAAAATGGTGGCAGGGAATATTTTAGGAATACTGAAAATGCTATAAAGTATGCTAAATGCATACTTTATTTATGCATTAAATACCCATTTAATGCATGGGTACCCACTCTTCCCCAATTCAATTCCAAGCCCAGCTCAACCTACTATTGCTATTTAATGTATTTGTAGTAAATGAGTAATGATCTAAAGAAAGAGTTTCTAAATTTCCTTGGTTCAAAGGACTCTTAATGTCTTGGTAATTTTTTTCATGACATTTTTAGACTAGAAGAAATATCTTACTTATTACTTATTATTTAAGTAACAATTTACTTAAATGTTATAATAATTTAGTAGCCATTAGAAAATTAATGCCTATATATATGTGTGTATATATATGTACATATATATATATATATATATATATATATATATATATATATATATATATATATATATATAATTAATAAAATGTATCTTATGTGATCACAATTACTACTGAGGTGTGTGCACCTGTTAGGCACTATACAAGTTTTCAAGCTTTCTATTCACATTATGCACTACCACCCTCACAACTTCTTCTATTGTGATTTTCAAGAAGTATTTGGCTTTGTTGTTGTTGTTGTTGGAATTTTGTTGTTGTTTGTTTGTTAAAATATAATGAACCTTCAAAAACCCAGCTTCCAAAATGTGGCATCTTGAATGTGAACATTAGAGATGTTAGTGGCATAGTCACAAGTATAAGTAAACCCAAACATATCTTAAATGTTTGATAAAAGAATATAACTGGATTTAATGTTGAAACTGGGAATTCCCTCAAGCCAGTAGTTTGAACAGTCTTACACAAATGTCAGGTGTCACTATGTTTTCTTTAAAAATTTAAAGTTATCCTTCAAAGTCCTTTTAAGTTTGCAGTAGCATCCCAGGCTAACTCTACATAGTTTGAGAATTAAGTATTTGAACCACAGGCCAATTCTAATACACAATCTGGAAAACACACAGTCCTCTTGGTTTTACCTATGAGTGTTAGCAAGTCAGTCTCCTTACATTGGCTATGGATTTCTTTAAGTAGGCCCTGATATGTTCTGAATTTTGGTGTACCCATTACAGTATCTTCTGCAAATATATACGTCTGGATATCCCTACCCTTTGTAGCAGGAGTTCTTAACCTGGGTTTCATGGATCCCCAAGAGATCTATGAATAAATTTTAAGGAATCAAATTGAGTAATGAAAATATATATTCATTTTCACTAGCCTTTGTTTTGCAGTATAATTTTTTGTACTTTATTTTATTTATAAATATTCTTAAAAGGCAGTTAGATGGTATAGTGAATAGAAGCATTGGACTTGGAGTGAGGAAGACCTGAGTTAAAATCTTGTCTCAGACACTTTCTAGCTGTACGACCTTTGACAATTTAACTTTGGTCTACTTTAGCTTCTTCAGCTGTCAAATAGGGATAAGAATAGCACATACTTCTAAAATTTTTGTGAGCATCAAATCTAAAAACATTATATAAATGCTAGTAATAGCATTAATGGGCCATTGACTTTTCTAGAGTGCTAAAACGATCCACAAGATGCAAAAAAATTAAAAACTCATGTTCTAAAGAAACTTCCACTTGGAATTGATGTAAGGAATCATCTGTGGCATAAAAGAAAACTTTTGAGAAACATAGATTTCATTGTTTTATGAACTGATATTGATAATCAGATGGCTGTTGAAGCATATTATCTCTGCAGTCATACCTCTTTGAATCCTCTATGTTCTTTACATATACATGGTCAGAACTTTGTTAGAAAAGAGCCTTAAAAGCTGTATTTTGATCTATTGAGCCCTACTTTCTTATTCCATCAATAAATAAACTCAGAGGGGACTTACATTCTATATATCTCATTAGCAGTCACTTGTATTCATATCAAGATGTTTCTGTCATAAAGAATAGTCAGGAAATAACCTACCTGTTTTTAATCAATAATGAGTCAATTACTGACCTCAGAGATTATGCTGTTTCAGAGAAAACTTCAAGGATATACCTGATTATGAATAAAAGTCTCATAAAGACTACATAAAGATAAAACTGTAGGTGTAGTGGTTAACAGTTATTGAAGTTTTAGTTGTCATCATTGGAGGGGAGGTTGATAAATGATAATAAAATCAATGTGAAAATGATCCTTTAGGTCTTTTTGTTTGTTTTTTGAATTATACCTGTTGAATCATGGTTTATATAAATTTCAAACAAAAAACCATTAGCTTCATCAGTATCTTTTTTGTTAACATAATTTGTTAAGATAATTCCTAGATACTCAAAGGATATGATGGAGGAAAGTCTATTAGAATAAATACTCAAGTTAAAAGATTTCAATAGTTTGAATCTAGCTACACATATATGTACTTATGTATAATATCTGAAGACCAAACTCAAAGTCTTCAGAGAAATTTGTCAAAAGCAGACCAATTGCTCTTTCGTCAGCTTTTCTAGCCACAGCAACTCATGAAAGCTGATGGAATGCTACTCTTCTATAAGAAATGATGAACTCAGTAATCTTTGAAAGGCATGGAAAGACACAAACTGATGAAGATGAAATGAGCAGAACCAAGTGAAGATTATAAAATGTAATAGGAATATTATTTTAAGAATGTCTTTGAGCAACTAAGTAATTTTGATTATACAAATATGTAAATTAAAAATAAAGGATATATAAAGAAGGAGGCTATCTGCACTCAGAGAAAGGACTGATAACAGAAGTATGTATAGAGTAATCTTATACACACATACACACACACTTACGTGCACATACACCTATTTGTGCCTATATATAGTCATCTCTAGGATGAGGCAATAGACAGAAAAAAGAAGAAATTTACATGAAAACTTTAAGATTAACAAGTTGTACATCATAGATTTGCAATTTTATGTGCAATCATGTTATGTTTTATTATGCTATGTTATAGGAATGCTTGTTTTATCCCATTAATTAAAAGTAAAATAATTTTAAAATGATTGTTTTAAAAGGGCTTGGAGGAGCCGTTATGTAGATCTAGTGAGGGAGTGCTTATACTGGCAAACTCATTTTCTCTTTCTGAAGTATGAGTATATAAATAGCAAGAATGCTATATAAAGCAGCTAGCTTCAATACACATGTACAAATCTCTTTGAAACGCAGATTAGGGTTTGGTTTAGTGCTAGTTGTTTACCTGAGAGAATATTCAAGATTGATCTTCCAGCCACGAAAATGGAACCAATAGATACTTCAGTACAGTTAGGAAGAGGTTAACAATGAGGAGAGATCCCATATTTCTCCTAGCTATCCATATAAACCTACAAAAGAACGACCTTTCTAGCTTTGTACAAGTCTAGCATTTGGTCCATTGATTGGGAAAATAAGGCTAATTGATTGTCTAATTTATATAGATAGCTGAAAGTTAACATTTTTTTTAAAAAAATCATATGTCTCAGTATTTATAGGAAAAATATAATTGGCTTTCTCTATACAAAATCCCCAACTATCTCACCAGGGAGATGTGTTTTAAAATTCTGAAATTGAAACAGATTGATGGAAAGCTTAGAAAGGTCACAAGTGTTACTGCAATTGATGTCTCAGTGCTAGTAATTTGATTGACATTTTAGTCCTTATGGTAGGATAGTAGGCTTTAGTCACAGAGTAATATAATAGTTCATCTTTGTTTCTACACCGAGACAATCCTATTACATGTGGAATATAATAACATTCTGTGTCTGTGTTACTGTATCTAGAAGGATCAGGGAAACCTGATTCTTTTTTTTTTATGTGGCCTCCATGGTATTTGCTGGGAATATAATTTAAAGTTATTTTGAAACTACTTGTTTTATACTTTAATTCTCCCAACATAAGTTCGCCTAGAAATATGCAAGTTTCCAGGAAATGAAAGCATATAAAAATGTTTCCACAAAATAGCTAGTCAAAAGTGAATTCATTCACTATTGAAACAAAGTAACTAAGCCATGTTCTAGGAGCAATTGTCAAGTATTTAGACTTTCTTTATTTCAATCCAACTGCCATATCCTGAATTTTCTCCATAGCCATATTAAGACATTCAGTCAATGATTCAATAACCATTTATTAAATGTCACTCAGAAGCAGCACAGTGAATAGAATACTGGATCTTGAGTCAGGAACACTTGAGTTTAAATTTGGCCTCCATTTACCTGCTGAATGGCACTGGGCAAGTCATTTAATCTGTTTACATTCGTTTCCTCAATTATAAAATGGGGGTAAAATAACATCTCAGGATTTTTGTGAGGATCAAAAGGGATATTAATAAATAATTAAAATGTGCTTAGCACACTACCTAGTACATAGTAGGAGCTAGATGATATAATAGATACAGCACCAGGACTGGAATAAGAACAATCTGAGTTCAAAAGTAGCCTGTCTACTACTTACTAGCTGTGTCAAACTAGGTAAGTCAAACCCTGTTTGCCTCAGTTTCCTCACCTGTAAAATGAGTTTAAGAAAGAAATGGTAAGCAATTCCAGGATCGTTGACAAGAAAATCCCAAATGGGGTCACCAAGAATTAAACATGACTAAAACAACTGAATAGACTAAAACAACTGAATAACAACATCTAATGCTTATTTCCTTAAGTGCTGAGTACTATGCTCAACACTGGGAAGGATAATAATCATGTTTCATGTGTTTTTAAAGTCTCCTTTGCATACCCTTCAAACATTCCCTTTCACTCTTCTACAGATTATCTGTGCATTTCAAGAGCAGCTTAGTTAAGCATTTATAACCTGATCCTCAGAAGATTGGGCACTAAGTGATGGAATTTGGGGGAATAGCAATTTATGAAACCAATTACTAAGGTGTATAGAGATTGAGGTGTGTAAAAGAGGGAATATGAATGCCTAAAATTAAAATAATTTGAAATATTGAAATCAATACCTCGATTATTTGCTATCACTATAAAATAGCTCATAAATAAAAAAATCAATTTGTTTAAGAAAAAATAAGTTTTATCAAACTATACAAGAATTTCTAATAGCAATATGTTATAGAGAACAAATTTCATCACAAAGCAAAGAAAATTAAATCTTAACCAATGTTAATAAGGTTGTTTGACCTTCTCTAGTGTCAGTATAACATGGATCTCAGGGATAATGAGTCTTAAATTCAACACTCATCCACTGACAGTACAAAATTGTCTTGTATTTTTGGGTTAAAATATCAAATCACTGGACAACATATTCATGCTTGCTGGATAGCTATTGTATTATATATCCACTTGCCCTATAAATAATACTTAGGAAGAGTTTAACAATTTCAAACTAAGTCCTCAGTCTAGTTTTCCTATGTGCTAACAGTCATAACATAAATGCCAGCTGTGGACAAGGCACAGTGCTGGGCACTGGGGATCAAAGATAAAGCGCACAATCTTTGCTCTCAAGGAATTTACATACTAATAGTGGAGCTTTAATATGTACACAAAGAAATAATGACTCCAGTAGATTGTGGTAAGAACAAGACAGATCCAGACAAAGTACTCTGGAAAAATTTAAGAAGCTAATTTCAGCTGCCAAAGTATGCTAAGGAAGACATAGAACTTGAATTCTTGTTCCCTCTGCTTCGTTTTCCTCAATTTCTTTGTCCAAAAGGATGTTGGATTTGATTTTGAAGTTTGAGATACCTTATATTTTTATTTGTGGCTCCAGATACTTTAAACATTTGGCACCTGATTCCTCTTTCACCCTCTTAAGTCACTCCATTGCACACACATGTTAAATAATTTCACTCAACAAGCATTCAAGTTCCAGATAGTACTATATTCCATATACTGGGGGGGGGGGGGTTGGGAGGGAATAGTATGATAGAGTGGATAGAGGATGCATCTTGGTGTTAGGAAAACCTGGATTTAAGCCCTGAATATGACATATCCTAGATGAGTGACCATGAGTAAGTCACTTAACTTCAGGTAACTCTTTAACTTATAGGGTATAAACTATAGGCAGTTCACCATTGTACATTGATGGAAGCCATTTTTACATTGCAGAGGGGAGGGAAGAGGAATGGTCTTTGAAAAATGAAATAAGTAAAAGATATTGGCCTTCCTCCATAATATATATGGATGTATGTATATAGACATACATCCATGCATTTTGTATTGTGCTAGGATCTGGGCAAAATACAAAGAAAAAAGGTGATGTGATTTTGTGCCCAAGGTCAAGAGCAAATCAGATTAAAAAGCCAGAAATAAAAGAGAAATTTTCAGTTTCCAACCAAAACTATTAACCATGCTTCCTTCCTAATTTCATTTAGCTTAATTTCAGAAACAAAATAAATTTAGAAGGACATGATCAAAGAGCTAATGCTGAAATTGTTCCTGCCACAAATTTGATAGTTTTCTCTGTTTTCATTATATATAAATAAATTTGTTATATATATTTGTTTAATTTGTTTGCCTTCATATGAATGGTAGCAACCAAAACAAAGACTTTTGAGATTTCTCTGATACTGTTTATGATGTTTCCATTTTGAAGAGCAGAAATAAATGATAAGAAATAAACAGAATTAAGAATTGTGCCCTCATATCATGTGCACTAAATTTTGCTGCTAATTCTGCCAGTGCTCTGTAAATTTCCATGAGATCTCACAGAGATCCCCAAAATTGGTGGAGTGGATTCTAGTGGGATATCCCTCCCCACCCAGAAGAATGCTTTGCAGTGAATATAACTCCTCCATAGTACTCAAAGACTGTAGGGGAAAAGTTTTACATAACTCTTTACTTATTGTGTCCTCTATTACACTGTAAACTCCTTGAAGGTAAGGACCATGTTTCTGCTTTTCTTTGTATCCTTACCATTTAGCACAATGTAGGCACTCACATAGTAGGCAAAAAAATACAAGAATAGCTAAGTTGAAACAAAATACATATAGAGGAAATTAGAGATCATCTCAGAGGAAAGGCACTAACATTGACAGATTTAGCAAAGCCTCTGGTAGAAGGTAGAGTTTCAGCTGAAACTTGAAGGAAAACAGGAAAGTTTGAAGGTGGAGGTGAGAAGGAAGCAAATCTGAAGCATGAGGAATATCAACAGAAAGCTGCAAATGGGGAGAGGATGTGTTTTCTATTAGGAGTAGCAAAATGGCCAGTGTCACATGATTGGAGAGTATATGGAGAGGATTGAAATATCAGAAGACTGGCAAGGGGGGCAAGCTAACCTACATACTACTATTGCCAATAAGAAGCATCCATGTGCACAATTCCTTTGCACACAAAAACTTTCTGCCAAATAATAGTTTGACTAGATGCTATTACTAGAGTTCTTGCAATTTTTGTGTGGTCCCCTATTTTATATTCAGTGATATGCTGATAAATGTTTAACAACCAGATCTCCAAAAATACAAAACATACATTATTAACATTTTTCCATCACTTCCTTAATTCTAGACATTAAACAAAATAGGTTCTGATTTGTAGCATTTGCTGGCTTCTGAAATACAAATGCTCACATTGAAAATATGACAATAAGCCCTTACTAGTTGGTTTGAACTAATTTCTGCACACTTTTAGTGGGTCAATTTCATTATTTATTGCCAACTCTAGAGAGCAGATATACTAATACGATGATTCTTTGTGTCTTTAACCAGATTATTGCCAATTTGGTAATGTGTCATTCCAAATGGCTTATTTAAATTACAGTTACAGAAAATATGTTTCATGTAACACTTGACAACACTTAACAAATGGTCGTTGATTGACTGTATTGATGCTACTCTTCTTAATTCCAACATATGCCAGGTCTTCCCTAACTCATTCTTTCAGAACCCAAGAGAGCCAGTAGTGACCCGCATTCTTTTGCATCTGTTTATAAATTAATTTTTGTGTGTCATTTGTTCCAACATTTCCCCAAGAAAACAGATTAAGCTATGGTTCCATGACTTCCAGAGTTCCCTCCTGCCTTAAAAAAACCAAAAAAAAAAAAAAAAAAAAGAACCAATAAGAGAATTTAAATTAGTCATTCAAATTAGAAACTGTTGGGCTATGTCTAAGTTTTGTCATGATTCCCAGTTTCCATCAAACATCTGTACTTTCTTACAAATGTGTGTAGAAATCTGAAATTTCGAGCTAATATATTGTTTTGCTTTTTTGACATGTAGACATAGCCTTTTTGTAACATTATGAAAACAGTGTAGCTACACAAATTCTGAGAAACATTGTTTTATCTATGGAAACTGTGAGAATTTTTAGTGAAGACTATTATATATGGAGCTTTTTGCCTCAATTGTGACATTCATTAGCCAATAAATGTCATATGATTATAAATGATCGTTATTGTTGTCCCCACTCTCCAGACCCATTCCAATAAATTGGGCCTCTGTGGAAGATAGTATTTTACTTTTTATTGTTTTTTCTCTTTTAAAAAAATAACCTTTGTTTTTTCTTTATTAAATTTTAATTTTTTAAACAATAAATGTCAACAATAACTTTTCTTCTCCCTACTTCTCTCTCTCTTCTCAAAGAACAATGAAATACTTATGAAAATTTGTATAACCAAACAAAACAAATTCCCAGATTGGATATATACAAAAATGTATATCTTATTTTACCCATTGAATACATTATCTCTCAGTCATGCAGAGTCTTCCTTATTCTGGAGTGTTGTTTAGATAGAGATCTTAAATCTTTAAAATTGTTTCTTTTTACAATGTTGTTATATGATATAATGGTATAAACCATTCTTCCAGTTCTCCCTAGCATTGTTGGCTATAGAGGCCCAGTGTTTGAGTTATCAGATTTTATTTTTCATCTTATTCGGGCATTGTTGTATTCAAAGGTAATTGGGATATTAATTATTACCATTTTCTTCCTAAGATTAGAATGGGAAGGGGCAGCCATTGTTGTAATATAATATTCAGGGAAAAACTGATCAAAGAGATTGATTACACATTTATAATTATTTTTAATTCAAAAAAGTAACCTATACCTAGAATTTAACTCAAAAGTTTCTTTGATTATTTTTATTTTAGGCTAAAATATCTAACTGAGAAACCTTCCACCAGACACAGAGATATTTCTCAGGAGGGAAGTAATAATTAGAAATGATGAATAAATATTATGTTTCGTTACTTTCATAGTGCTCAGCACATATGCATATTTGATCCAAGAAGTTTACAAAAAAAATAAATAAACTTCATTCATTTCTGTATTTCAGCAGTCTATCAAATGGTCATGTTTGTATTCCTGCTTTTTCTTTTTTCAAAGAGACTAGGTCATAGGAAATTATTTTTATCTGTGATCTAGAAATGCAAAAATTAGCACTTAGTTTAGTTTTCTCCTTTTTTATGCATTATATTATTGTTTTCAGGTGTTATTTTGTTTTGTTTTGTTGCGTTGTGTTTTTTGTTCATCCCTTTTCCATGGCTTTTGTAAAATGCTATCAAATTGATCTTAGTCTCTTTCATCCTGAACTTAAGAGTAGAATAATTTTGTTGTTATTTTATTAAATATACAGTAGTGATGCAGTGTGGCTAAATCCATGAAATCCCAAATATTGGTTCCCTTTTAATTTACTGTATGAATAGAATCAAGCAATATGAAACAATTGCTCCCATTTATGCAATACTTTAGAAAGTACAAATATTGTCTCTACATCTTTGTATGTTAGGTAAGATTGTTAGCCTCTTTTTTTACAAATGAGAAAATTCAGGTTCTGAATGCTAACTAACTTGATCAGGATTACAGTATTAAATGAAAAGATCAGAAATCTTCCTTACGCTTCAAGTTTATTGATAAATAATTGATTGCTACAGAAATTCTACAGAGTACACACCATGTATTAAAGAGATCTTATTGTGATATTATTATTTCTATTTATAATTCTAGAAAAGAAATATCCTTGAAAATAAATGACAGAGATTGCAATAGAAAATTCTCCTGAGACACTGGAAAGACAAAGTGGCTCAAGAATAATAATGAACTAAATCTCTATTGAACTGTCCTATGGATAATGTGTTCCACTGTTTAATTTAAATAAGCAAAAGAAAAACTCACCAAAAAAAAAGAAAGAAAGATGATTGTTGCAGTTGGAAGACAGGAAATCTTACTTCAGGTATAAGTAAAATTAGATAGCCCCAGGAATTATTTCCCATGCGAACATTATATGACTCAAATGCAATTTGATTTTAAATAACAAGATTTCCAAATTTTCATATGCACAATATATGTATATACATGCATATATATGTATATGTATATACAAATGTTTGTTCATAAATATAATATATATCACATATTAGTATTAAAAATTATCACAATCTGATGTGACAAAAGACAGATATGGCCAAACTTTTGAAAGGAAAATTTCTGAATAAGAGTTGTCCATGGTGTCTGTAGGAATTGGACTTCATTTAATTTTCTCTCTATCAAAATATATCCATTAAAAGCCATATAACATTGAGTTTCTTCAGGAAAAATGGCCTGAATACTTGTCAGACTGAGTTTTCATTAAAAAAAATTCCTTTTTGGTGGGAAAAAATATAATTCATTTTATGTGTTTCTTTTTATCACATTAAAAGAAATAGAAGAAAAAATTCAAATAAATATATGTGTGTGTATTCATAAATGGGAGTATTATATAATGTGTGTAAGCCAAGAGTATGTACCCAAAATCTTAGTGCTCTAATTAGCACTTTACACTGTACTAAGACTTTTGGGACATTGTGAGTATATTATATCAATTTATTAATTGCCCTAAAATATCTTTCTTTTCCAACTGAATTTTGATGAAATATTGTCATTAAATACTAACTAGGAATGAAACTATGTCTGAATTTTTTAACTATAATGTGAATTTAAGTTCATTTATCACCAATAGTGAGAATAAAGAAATACTTATCTTTCTAATTATGATTGGAAAGGTACACCTTTTCCAAACTAGGCAGATTTCTGTAATCTGTAGTGAAAAGAAGGAAGGGAGAGAGGGAAAGAAGGACTCATTATGCTGTACTTAATGTCTTGAAAGGATGGTAAAGTTTTCTAAACTATAAATTTTATGTCAAGAACTTTTCAATCAAATCAAATATACTTATAAGAAAAGGTAGATATAAGGGGGGGGGATATAGGTAGAGGAAAAGAAACCTGAAGGAATCATTTTCATACTAGTCACTATTCTGTCTTATCACTCCATCTGATTTTGTACTCATCATTATCTACTATGAACTGTTAAGTATGATTTCCTATCTTGCCTTTTCCTGTCATACCATAAACTAGGGAAACTTAGTCATGCCAGTTAACCTCAGACATTCTGTGGTCCTAAGTAGCAATATAGTTCATGTTTGCATGGTACTTGGAACTTTGCAATACATTCACATATATGATCTTGATTGAGCTTTACAACAACTCTACGGGGGGTAAAGTGCTATTATTTCTTTCAACTTACAGATGAGGAAATTGGGACTGAAAGGAATTGAGTGACTTGCTTAGTTTTTTGAACTCAGGTTTTTCTCACTCCAACTCCCATGTACTATTCACTACATCCTCTTCCTGCTTCATAATTACCATCTTATATCCTTCATTTTCTCCATTAGGACAATTCAACTTATCATCATGATATTCACCCCTTAATTTGAGTGAGTAGACAAGATCAAATATTTAATTACTCTTAAATATATTGCTGGTACTGTATACTTTTGCTGTTAAGAAATCAACATTCATATTATCCTAGAAAAGTAGGACAGGTGAGCTATAGAATTCTCAAGTTAGCAGCTATAGTTCCAAAAGAGTTCACCAGCTTCTTTCTCATGAACTAAATCCACCTCCAGTCCACATATAAACACAGGGAGAAGTAAAATGTCCACTTCCAGAGTTTGAGATTAAACTTGTAATAATATAGGACAAGACAGGCAGGAATTTATTGCTGTGAGTAAAGCTGTAGAATTTGAATATTCCTAGGAATATTTTATTACAAGCATAGGAGTGAAATTTGTTTTTGTAGCAGAAATTTGCCTTTGTTTTTGTTTTTCCCAAAAGGCCCCTAGTGCCCAGAAATCTGGACTCTGAGATGCAAAGGCACCAAAAAAATTAGTGGTGTTTAATCTATGTCATAAAGTCAATGGCAGCTGGATGCTTGATAGTTTTTGGTGAACATGTCCCAGAATCAGAATTCAATAGACTTCATCATATATTACTGAATAAATTAATTTCCTATTGAAACGAGCACTTATGTGGCTGTCCTTAAATAAACATATTGAACTAAATTTTGTTGTTGTTGTTCCATACTCTATACCCTTCTAAATCAAGTTACTTAGTGTCACTTGGTATGTATTTATATACACACACATCTATATAAACATGTTTGTATGTATATGTGTATATATATCCATCTATCATCTCTGCACATAGGTGCCTCTCTCTACGTATCTCTTTCTATATGTATAGGGAGAAGGTTACATGGCTGAGTAGATAGAGTGCTAGGCCAGAAGTGAGGAAGACCTGAGTTCAAATTCAGTCTCAAATACTTAGTAGCTGTGTGATCCCAGACATGTCACTTAGCCACTGTTATCCTTAATCCACTGGAAATGGAAATGTTAAACCACTCCTTGATCATTGCCAAGAAAACCCCAGGAATAGTATTAGTATGCTATGGTCCATGGAGTCACAAAGAATCAGATAAAACTGAATGACTGAACCACAGTAGTTGTATATATGTTTATGTATATGTATACACATATACATACATACATAAGTTATATATATATATATATCATATGCACATATTTTCATATACTATAAGAGATTGTGTCTTATAATTGAGAATTTATATCATTTTGCTTTTAGATTAATTTCTTTTTAGGCTCTGTATTAACATTATATTTTATAGTTAAAAGATGGTGTTTTAGTATGTGTGTGGTTCTAATGAACTCATGACAATGCAGTTAAAATTTATGATTCATTTAGAGTTAGGAGAAAATATTTTACATACTCAGTGTACTATGAAATGATCTAATGACCAAAATATTTTTTTCTTAAGCTTAAAGATGACTTTATAGTAAGCATTTTGTCTTTAATAAAATTTTAATTATAAAAAAATCTGACATATGTTAATTCAACAGGAAGACAGGAATCTAATCTATTATTGATATGTATGGTAATGGGACAAAGTGTCTAAACACTCCTCAGGATTTAGAGAAAAGAACGTTCAATTGGGAGTTTGAAAACCTGAGTTCAAATTCCTGATATTGTCTGTATGACTTTTAAGTCCTTATTTGTAAAATGATGGGAATGCAATTAGGTAACAATTAAGATGCCTTCCCACTTTACATTCTCTCATCTATAACATTAATATTCCATTCTTCTTAAGAATTCACTCCTGAAAAGTCTATCTGTCTTGTTTTTATCAGTCTTGTCATTCTTACTTGTTTGACACAGTTTCTTAGTATCTGGATTGTAAGTTCATGTGAAGGTACTCTCTGATTTTAGAAATGGTAATTGAGAAGGTGAGTTCAGATATTATTAAAGTTGAGATAATTCTTATTAGTCTCTGTCAATCCCTAGCAAAATGGAGAGTTTAGGGTCTACCTCCAGAACCCAATGGCCCCACACAAATGCACAGAGATGGGCAGTGTCCGGGAAAGAAAATCCACTCTCATGGCAAATATAGGACTTGACAAAACTAATGATCATACTTTATATTAACTTTTTAATAAATGCATGTTGATGAATTTAGAAAACTGGGGGAAACTTGGCCCAGCTGCAAGAGGGCATGGCAACGTTCTGTATATAGAAGATCAGAATTTGAGTTTAACTTCTGAAATCCATGCTTTTACATCAATTAACATTTATTAACACTGACCATTTACAGGGTACTATGCTAGGGACTGGACATTCAAACAGTAGTGAAATGATTCTTGTTTAAAAAATTTACTTTCATGGGAAGAAGACACACATAAATACATAGATAATACAATGGATGGAAAATTGAGGGAGCAGACAATAATAACCAAGGGACATAAGGGACAGAGATGACAACCTTGTTAAATCTTAAAGGAAGAAAGTGATTGTGGGAAGCAGAGGTGAAAAGGGAGCACATTCCAGATATGAGAAATTACTTGTATGATGGCACAGAAAGTGGATTGTCACTTTTAAGGAAAGGCCAGCCATTCCTGTTTGGTTTGAACATAAAGCTTTTGAAGGTTCAACAGGAAATAAAGCTATACCTAAAAGGTATGATTTGGAAGTAGTACTGAATTTCACTTAAGGCCCAGTTTCTTTATAGCTAAAACATTAGATCCTGGCTTCATTCCCACTTCTCTCAATGGGAGGGATAGCTCTCTTATGGTATAGCTTGGGTAGCTTTGTTGGTGGTCACTCAGATTGCTTGGCTGTTTTGGGAAATGGATGGCTGTTTTTCTGTAGCTTCTGTAGCTTCTCTGACAATTTTGACTATTAAGTTAGCTATTCCTTTCTCATCTATATTTAAATTAGAACTTACCTATGGTATTAAATAATTAACAACCACTAAAAATGCATTCTTCACAAAGCTCAGCTCAGGAGATTTAATAATTGATCGCTGTTGTATTTGTAGACTCTCAAGAAGAGTTTTCACAGCTTTCCCCAGATGACATAGCTTATTTCTTGAAAATTAATATGACTCTTTAGGAACATTTTCTTGCTATTTTCTATTATTCAACATGTTCCTAAAACTGTCTGCTTTCCAAGATTTAGATAGTAATTTGTTTTATCTTCATTTCCTCAGTGTTTCATAAAGCCTATCAGCATTTTTCTTAGTATTGGAGGATCTTGGAACTAGAACTAGAAAGAACCATACTGCTCATTATGTCTTGCTCCCTCTTTTTGCAAGGAGGAAACTGAGTCCTGGACTGGTGATATAGCTTGTGCAAGGTCATGCAGGCACTATGTATCAGAGCTAGGTTTTGATTATAGGCCTCCAAATTCACCACTCTTCCTGTGTCATACTACAGCATTTCTTCATTGATTGTGTGACCCCAACATCGGGATGTCATTTTGGTCCTCCTCTAGCATGAAGGACTAACAGCAACAATTATAATGTTGCTTCAATATTCAAAAAGTCTCTGGTTTTGCTGCCTATAGATGTACATTAGCACCCACATTCCTTGCTTTCTACCTTCATAATCTATACAAATTGGTACATCTAGTAAAATTAACACTGCTGCCTGAATTTCTGGTGATGTGCCTCTTATATTGGTCCTCTATTGGCAGATAGGCAGACATTCTGTATTTGAAATTTTTTCATTTCAGTAGGATCTGTCAGAGAAGTTCTTCATTTCATAATCATTAAAAACCCCAGGACCAATTCTATATTTTGATAGCCTATTGGGATAGAACTTCTATGGTATAACTGCAGGATTACAAATGATAAATTTTACTCATAATGGTGACTCCACTCTTAGGTTCTGCATGTGTTTAAAATATCTTGTGAATCAAAGAAATGTGAAAACATGTTTGACATAGTTTATTATTCTCTAATTCTTCAAAAGTTGATTTTCTGTATGCAATACACACACACACATACACACACACACACAAGTCTGAACTGAATAGACTGTAGAAAAAAGAAAGTTCTATTTCCCAAGTGTTAAATAAACAAGGTTTTACTGTATTCTGCTTTTATTTTTAAAATATCAAACAAGTTTTCTTCTTTGCTTTAGATAGTGACTCTTTTGTTTTGTAATGTGCATGTAGCACAATACTCTGTCTCACATTCAGCAAGAACCATTTTCCAAACAGGGAGCTGGCACTACAGTAAAGAATCAACACACATTTAACGAAATCTGAAGATGCCATACCAAATTAAAAGACAGTCAAGAAAACTCTTTTTAAATGGAAAATGGCATGATCCCCAAGGAACATGACACTTTAAAGAGGAGTATGTGCTCTCAGACCTCATGTGATCAAAATGGAAGAGATGCTTTTAAAAGCCAAGCTTGCTGAATCTGAAACCTCTTAGTGTTTTCCTGTCTCTTTTGATTCATTTAATTTGCTGAAAATCTTGAGTAGTACCAGATGATGTTAAAACTCGTCAGTCCCAGTTCTTTCTTTTATTACTATATAAACCTGAAGAAATCAATCAACCAATCAACCATTTGTTAATAGTTATTAACATATTGACTATCTTTGTATACCCAGAGCTTAGCACAATCCCCAGAACATATAAAGCATTAAATAAATGTTATCCATCATCACAATATTAAGTACTTAGTATGTGTCAAGTACTCTGCTAGACTCTGGCAATACAAAGATAAAGATAAAATAGTCCCAGCCCTCAAAGAGTTTGGGAAGGTGGGGGGAGGAAGGACAATATAAGTTTACAAAATAAACACAACTTTTTTTTTTTTTGGTAGTTTAAGATCCAGCAGCTGAAGGTGGGGGTGGGGACATTCAGGAAAAGCTTCCTGTAAAATTGTTGTGATTTTTAAACTGAGTTATGAAGAAAATTTAGTACTCTAAGTGGTGGTGACAGAGTGCATTCCAGACATGGAAGACAGGTAGTGCAAAATCAAAGAACTAGGAAATGGAAGTGTTATGTTGGAGGAACAGCAATGTAGAAAAGGGAGTAATATGTGCTAAGTTAGAAAGATGGTTGGAGCCACATTGAGAATGGTTTAAAATGCCAAATGTGGTTTATATCCAATCCATGATGAAATAGGGAATGGAATGGAATGTACTGAATAGGGGAGGAAAATCACTCTATCAGCTGCATAAAAGATTAATCAGAATGGGGAAACCCTTGAGACTAGAGTCCAATTAGTTGGCTTTGGAAATGTTGATGATAAAGGTCTGAACTATGGTGGTGATCATGCTTGAGGAGAAGGGGATAGATGAGAAAGATGCTATGGAGGAAGAAATGACAAAATTCTGCAACTGATTGGATATTTGTGGTGAGGGAGATTCATGGCTGAAACTAAGCCCTAAGATGATGCCCTCTTCAAAAATAGGAAAGTTTAGAATAAAGGTGAAGTAGAGTGAGGGAAAGGAAAGAGAAGTAACAACCTAATTTTTTCTGAAAAAAGGTTCAAATGGAGTTAGTGTTCTCTAGCTATCTCATCAAATTGTGAAAATTAAATGAGATAATGATATGAAATATTTTGTAAGGTATTATTGTTAAAAAGGTTAAAAAAACTTTTGACATTTTCATAGTGAAGTTTGGCTCTCAAGGGAATATGCCAAATTAGTAAAAGATAATAAGGGAGGAAAATTCTGATTCTCTTCAGGTTGACTCTGGGTTTCTATAACTACTTCTATTTCTGTATAACTATAACCAGACAAAGAAAAGTGCACGTATACTTCTATATGCCTTCCCTGACTCTCCATGTGCTAACTTCTTATTGCTTTGATCAACTTCACCAAGCCAGTGCCTTGCTTCAGGATGCCCTCAGTATTTCTTTTTAAATGAATAAAATAAGACATAGGATAACAAAGGAAATTGATTTTATTGAAATATCATTCATAGATTCCATGTTAAAAAATCCCTATTTTAAAGAGACTTATCCTCTCACCTCCCAGTACTACTGATCACAAATTTTCAATTCCTTTATTGTTTAAACACCAAAGTATTTAAAAATGAAAATTGTACCTTTCTCAAGACAAGGATAATTAAGTCAGGTCTGTATCAGAGATTTCCACATTCATTATTTGTGAACATATTCAGCTCATCTCCATTTCTATCAAGAGAAAGAAAATGAGGTCTATTTCCTTTCAATATTCTAAAGTCACATTTCCTTACTTTATTAAAATCTTATCTGGAATGAAGGATTATGCTTGTGATTTGATGAAGACTAATTTTAGGATGTGGGAGTATAAGAATATATTTTATTACCTCTGTACAATGTCTGTTGCTTTTACATTTAGACAGGGTCTGGCTAATAAAGCTTGACAAATATAATTAAGCTCATTTCAGAAGGGAGTGATTCTGGTTAAGATAAAAGCATATCTAAGTATATTTGTGTCCTCTTACCTCCACATCACCAGAGAGGAGAGGAAAGGAGAGGAGAGGAGAGAAGAGAAGGAGAGGAGAAAGAAGAGAAAGAAAATGTTATTAAGAATGTAGCAGGCAAATGGAAGATTTTTAATCTAGACTATGATTCAATGGGAGACAGTGAAATAGATTTGACAGGGAAAAATCAATATCTCTTGTTCTTTGGAATATCTGTAGATGGCTGGCAGAGCAGTTCTGGCCATGGCTGGTCATTTCTCTATATTCTTATTTAATTCAGGAGAGGTTTAATTCAATAATTGCCAATGATAAGAAGGAAAGGGAGTATCAGCCTAAAGTAGCAAGGTACCCTAAGAGCAAGAAAAGATGTGGCATATGCCAGGCAAGTCAAATCTCTACTACCTTATTGGTCATGACTTCTATATATCTCAATGGAGACAATCCACATGTCTGAGTCCAAGAGAATCAGGAATGTCAGTACCTCTCAGACACCAATCTTGCTTCCAGATCAGCTCCCAGAGCCATCATTAGTAACCATTATGGAGACATAACCTGGAAAATTTATTATTTATTAAAGCTTTTTATTTTCAAAACATATGCATAGATAATTTTTCAATGTTGACTCTTGCAAAATCTTGTGTTCCAAATTTTCCCTTTCTTCCTCCCACCCCATCCCCTAGATGACAAGTAGTCCAATATATGTTAAACATGTTAAAATGTGTATTAGATCCAATATATGTACACATATTTATACAATTATCTTGCAGCACAAGAAAAATCAGATCAAAAAGGAAAAGAATGGAAAGAAAACAAAATGCAAGCAAACTACAACAAAAAGAGTGAAAATGATTTATTGTGATCCACACTCAGTTCCTACAGCCCTCTCTCCGGATATAGATGGCTCTCTTCATCACAAGATCACTGGAACTGGATTTAATCATCTCATTGTTGGAAAGAGCCATGTCAATCATAATTGATCATCATGTAATCTTGTTGTTGTCTTGTATAATTACCTCCTAATTCTGCTCATTTCACTCAGCATCAGTTCATCTAAGTCTCTCCAGGCCTCTCTAAAACCATCCTGCTGGTTGTTTCTTACAGAACAATGATATTCCATAACATTCATATACCATAATTTATTCAGCCATTCTCCAATTAATGGGCACACATTGAGTTTCCAGTTTCTGGCCACTATGAAAAGGGCTACCACAAACATTTTGGCACATACAGGTCCCTTTCCCTTCTTTAGTATCTCTTTGGGATATAAGCCCAGTAGAAACATTGCTGGATCAAAGGATATGCATAGTTTGATAACTTTTTGAGCATAGTTCCAAATTGCTCTCTAGAATGGCTGGATCCATTCACAATTCCACCAACAATGTATCAGTGTCCTAGTTTTCCCACATCCCCTCCAACATTCATCATTATCTTTTCCTGTCATCTTTCCTGTCATCATCCTGTCCAATCTGAGAGGTGTAGTGATATCTCAGAGTTGTCTTAATTTGCATTTCTCTGATCAATAATAATTTAGAACACCTTTTCATATAACTAAAAATGGTTTTAATTCCTTCATCTGAATGTTGTCTGTTCATATCCTTTGAGCATTTATCAATTGGAGAATGGTTTGAATTCTTATAAATTTGAGTCAGTTCTCTGTATATTTTAGAAATGAGGCCTTTATCAGAAGTCTTAAATATAAAAATATTTTCCCAATTTATTGCTTCCCTTCTAATCTTTCTGCATTAGTTTTGTTTGTACAAAAACTTTATAACTTAATATAATCAAAATTATCTATTTGATGTTCAATAATGAGTTCCAGTTCTTCTTTGGCCACAAATTCCTGCCTTCTCTACTAGTCTCTACCAATCTCTACCAAACTATCTTATGTTCTTCTAATTTGCTTATAATATCACTCTATGTCCAAATCATGAATCCATTTTGACCTTTTCTTGGCATAAGATGTTAGGTGTGGGTCAGTACCTAGTTTCTGCCATACTAGTTTTTAATTTTCCTAGCAGTTTTTTGTCAGATAAGTGAGTTCTTACCCCCAAAGCTGGAGTCTTTGGGTTTGTCAAACACTAAAATGCTATAGTTAGCAAGATATATTTAGCAATATAGTTATTGACTATTTTGTTTTGTGAACCTAACCTATTCCACTGATTGACTACTCTACTTCTCAGCCAGTAACAAATGGTTTTGATGACTGCTGCTTTATAATATAGTTTAGGTCTGGCACAGATATGGCCCTATCTTTCTTGAAGCCTGATTGTTGCAAATGTTTTCTTTCCTCTTATAATGTGAACTCTCAGAGAAAAAGGACTGTCTTTACTTTCTTATTTGTATCTCCAGTGCTTAGCCCTGTGCTTTGCACACAGTGAACACTTAAATGCTTTTCTTCCTTCCTCCCTCCCCCCCCCTTTCTTTCTCTCTTTCCCTCCCTCCCTCCCTCCTTTCCTCCCTCTCTTCCTTCTTCTCTCCTTCCCTCCCTCCCTCCTTCCTTCTCTCCTTCCCTCCTTTTCTCCCTCCCTCCCTCCTTCCTTTCCTCCTTCCCTCATTTCCTCCCTCCTTCTTTTCCTCCTTCTCTTCTTTTCCTCCTAACCTCCTTTCCTCCTTCTCTCCTTTCTTCCCTCCTATCTTCCTTCCTTCTTTCCTTTCTTCCTTTCCTCCCTTCCTACCTTCCTTTCCTCCCTTCCTCCTTTTCTCCCTCCCTCCTTTCCTTTTTCCCTCCCTCTCTCTCTCTCTCTCCCTCTCTCCCTCCCTCCCTTCCTTCTTTCTTCCCTCTCTCTCCCTCTCTTCCTCCTTCTCTCCCTCCCTCCCTCCCTCCCTCCCTTCCTCCCTTCCTTCCTCCCTTCCTACCTTCCTTTCCTCCCTTCCTCCTTTTCTCCCTCCCTCCTTTCCTTTTTCCCTCCCTCTCTCTCTCTCTCTCTCCCTCTCTCCCTCCCTCCCTTCCTTCTTTCTTCCCTCTCTCTCCCTCTCTCCTTCTCTCCCTCCCTCCCTCCCTCCCTCCCTCCCTCCCTTCCTCCCTTCCTTCCTTCCTGCCTCCCTTCCTTCCTTCCTTCCTTCCTTCCTTCCTGCCTCCCTACCTTCCTCCTTTCTTCCTCCTTCCTTCCATCCTTCCTTCCTCCCTCCCTTTCTTTCTTCCTTCCTCCCTCCCTCCCTCTTTCCCTTCCTTCCTTCCTTCCTTGCTTCCTTCCCATCCATACACCCAAGAACTTTTCCCTCTAGTACATTGCAATTTATTGAATATGACAAGATCAACATATAAAACACTTGAGGGATAACGTGTGATTCTTAAAACATGACTGTGACAGGAGTATTAGAACTGAAAGAGGTTTGGGAGATTATTATGTCTAATGCTTTACAAATATCAGAAAAAAGTCCAAGGATGCGAGTTAACATGACCAAAGTCACAAAATGAGTAAATACATTATTTTAAATATGGTAGAATTCCAGGGAAAGAAGAGAGCAATGAGGAATAAAGTTGTAGAAGGTTTCATTAAGAAAGTGGGCCCTTGAAGGGTTAGTAGAATTTAGAGGAGTTGAAATATGGTATTCAAAGAATGAATGACATGGACAGAGGCCAAAAGGTAGTAATGTGCATGGTATATGTGGAACACAGTGGAGAGAATCTATCTGATTTGAGTGAAACAATGTATTTTAAGGATTACTAGAGAAACAGGCATACAGAGATAGAATATCATGAGATTATGAAAGACTTGGAAAGTCTGCTTGAGAGGGTCTGATCGTAACATAATAGATATCATATATTTTTGAAGGAGCAGAGATTTTTTGTGCTAGGCTAAGAGGTCATAGTCAATTTTTCCAAAGAAGAACAAGAATTAAATGGAATTTGAATCTATCCATTGTCCTTGAATATTTACAGGTTATGATTTAACAATATTTCCATTTTTACAGTAAATATTACTGTATTAAATATTAAAATATTCAAAATCATTGAACTAAAAGAAGTCCAAAATAGTACAAAGTGGAGCCACAGAGTCACTACTAAAATGCTGATACTACAATTAATTATCTAGCTTTTACACTTTTTCCAGAGGGGAGGGGAGAATTATTCTGGTGTTTCTGAACTTGGAATTCAGATATTTTCCTTTTTCTGGTTGGTTATATTATTGATCAACTTTATAAATTGATGTTTTCTGAGAAAACGGTAGATAAATAGAAATGTTACAACAAAATGAGTGAAATATTATTGGAAAATACTTTAAAAAGTAAGTAATGCTTTGTGAATAATTAATTTTCAAGTACTAAATGGATTTTTTTTAATGTGGTAAATTTGCTTATATCAAATTTAAGCAGAAATTTAGATCTCGGCCATTCATATAATCATATTTGATTTATCAGATCAAAAATCTGTAGAACATTTTTTTTCTGCCTTAATACTAAGCTCCAGAAGCATAGAGACAAAATACTCTTTTCTTATTCTTTTTTTTTTTTTTAAATTACATTTAAAGGCAACTTGGTGATGCAATGGAGAAAATGTGTTGATGCTAGAGTTAGGAAGACCTGAGTTCAAATTTGTCCTCAGACACCTATTAGCTTTGCGACCCTCATAAGTTACATAAATAACTGATAATTGATGTCTGCCTCAATTGAGTAATGGAGATAACAGCACCTCCCTTCCAGAATTAAGATAATATTTGTAAAGCATTTAACTTAGTTCTTAGCATATAACAATAATTTAATAAAGGCTTGTTTAGTCGCTATTAATATCCCTTGTAAAAAAAAAATTCTCAGAAACTTAAAAATCCAATGATTTTGTCTTTTGGCCAGTGTACTAGAAATATAATCGTTTATTGCTTTGCTATTAAAAATGACACATATAAAGAATATAAAGTGGGCAGCTAGTTGATATAGTGTATAGAGCACCAGCCTTGAAGTCAGGAGGGAGAACCTGAATTCAAATGTGGTCTCAGATATTAAACACTTCCTGGTTGTATGACCCTGGGCAAGTCACTTAACCCCAATTGCAACAACAACAACAACAACAACAACAAAATATTCTCCACTGAGGAGAAAATAATAGCAAACAGACTGAAGCTCAGAATCTAGAGCTGAGAAGACTCAGAGAATCCAACGCTTTCATTTTGTAGAAATCAAGGTTCAGAAATATGAAAGTGACTTGCCAAAGGGTTATGGTAGTAAGTGACAAAGTTGGGATTCCAACTCAGGATCTCCAACTACTATTGCTGAACTTACCCCACGTGGCTGTAGAGCATGAGAGATTGGTTCTGGTATAAAGAAGAACTCCATTATATGGATGGTTGTTAGGTATTAGTTTACTGTGACAGCCCAAAGAATTACTTTCTTAACATGTCTTTAAAATTTGGATTGATCTAATTAGTCTGAGATGATTTATTTTTTATTAGCTTAGTGCTGAAAAAATGATAGAATAAAGTATTTCTACAAATCCCTTCCAGTCCTTTGATTCAGTGTGATAGAATAATTAGAAATCAAGTTTAAATCTTAGTTGAACATTGATTCTTTATTCCCAAACATAGTGATTTTTATTATTTTTTTCCTTTGCAAATGCACCCTTTTGTGAACTTAAAATCACTTTAGCTCTTTTACTTTAGAAATAGGTTCCACTGTAAAAACAATTTATTGTCACATATTGTCATGTTTCTAAACAATTGGCTTGTGCAATCACTAAGTACATTATGAATGGGAATGAATCAGTGTTAATTTCCTTGAAATTCCTCTGGTGGGCAGGTCTTTGAAGGAGGTATAAGTCTTTCTGGCCTAGAAAAGGAAATAGATCTCTTAGGTGTTTGATAGAGAGAAAATTAAAATACATCCTCTGACTAAGAGATGAAAGTGCCTTACTGAGCAAGAATGGAAACAGACATTGGAAGTAGAGGGAGGGACTGATTGCAGTGAGATGACTGTAGGTGAACTAACAGTTTGATTAAAGGAGCCCAGCAGTAGAGAAATCTGCTGGGGCCAGTCAGGGTGATTCAGGTGGTAAAGGGAAAACCAATATTATGGCTAAGAATAGAAAAGCTCAATAAATATCTTGAAATCAAGGAATGTTTTTGTTGTTTGCTTTTTTATTTCTTTAAGTTTGAGCCTTTTCTGGGAGTGGCAAGTGGGTAGTTGAACGAATCTCTTGCCTCAGTTTGCCCCAATTCCTAAGTATGCTATTGTAGAGGAACAGAGGGCACAATTGATGAAGTACTGGATTTGGAATCAGGAAAATATGAGTTCAGATTCTGTCTCAAATGCTCACCAGTGAAGCTCCCCGCTTTTAAGTTACTTAATTTCTATCTCTGCCGCCTCAATTCTAAAGTATTTTGCAGACCTTAAAGTCATATATAAATGTTGATTATTATTATTATATTATTACATAATATTATATATAATAATATTATTATTAGCATTTAGTACTTAGGTGACAGCTTATAAACTTACTAAAGTACCTTCATTTTTGTCTTTATTCTTTATATCTCCAATATCTATTGAAAGTTGTTGGTGGTAAATAAATACTATTCAGTGTATGGGTCTCTTCCACATTGCTCTAGTGATACAGATCCCTCCTAATCCATATGCCTTCTGAGCTTATGAAATTTCTGTCCATTTTTCTGCCCACAAATATTCTATAGAGACTGTCATCTGGGTCTTTAATATTCTATGGTTACCAGCAAATTTAGTCCTTCAGTTATACACCTCTCATTTTGTTTCATGATCAGCTCATCTCATTTTCCAATTGTGTAAATTTAATTTTATATTTCCTGATGTATTTTGTCCCCCCCATTATAAAATATCCACAGTATGTCAGCCTCTGTGCAAAGCACTATGGGAATTCTTTTAAATGTAGAAGTGCTTACAGTATTAGAAATTGGGGATGGGGAATGGTTGGGGAGGCACATAGGAAGGGTAAAGAAGGATATTCCATTCATGAATTATGAAATAATGTGAGATCATTTTGGAGTAGAGTCTACCTGAATAAGGTGAACCCTACATATTCACAGAAAAAAAGAACCACAGACCAATTTTTTTAATTTTAATTTTAATTTTAATTTATAATTAAATTTATCACTAAAATTATCTAAATAAGTTTTTTTTTATTTTAGTTTATGAAATTCAGTATACTTAACTGTTTAATCTGTAAAGACACTATTAATGGATTTAGACAACATTAATTCTGTTTTGTCTTCCATGCATAGATTCAGCTTGAATCTTCAAAGACTGGTAGATTCACTAGCTTAATTTTCCTTGGCCTAGAACCAAGGTGAATGACTTTCTATTTCCATTTACTTCAAAGTATTATGCACCTGTGCTAATGAATTAGCATTACCCCTCCAACATCTGGGGAGATCTTGTTCACAAATTGCCCTTTCTCTCACTGTGCTCTTTCCAACAGCGTTTTTGTCCCATTTCCACTGTTTCTTTTACAAATGAGATAACATATTCTAGGGCATATGAGTATTTCATATTAATTTGTATTTGAATGCCTAATAGTTCATCAGGTGTTATGAATGTACCATAATTATAGTTCATTATATTCAATTTTAAATGTGCCCTTTTATTCACCCCATAATCAAATAATTAAATCCCATTATTGGTTGAACAAATACTTTAGGCAAATATTTTAACTAATTTACAGACATTTGTCATGAAAATATAATCATACAAAACCCTCAAACAGAGAAATTACCCAGGTAGTTTGATTGGAATTCAAACCATACCACTTCACCTGTTCTATTAATTTATTATTTTTCTGATCTCAGTTATGCTTAAGACAGTACTCTGTATAGCAGAAATCACAATAGACCAGTTATTAGTAATTTCAGGTTTGAAGCTCAGCTCCTCTGCTAGGTTGTCATGCAAAGAGAAATGACTCAGCCCATGCTTTCAAGAAATTGACATTCTCTTGAAGGGATGCAACATGCCCCAGATAAATAACTAAAGTAAAGGCAAGAGAAAGAGTTTCCTGGATAACTAGTGATTCTGTAGAGTAGAAATGATCGGTGTATACATCCCAGGAAATAAAAACAGCTTGTGCAGAAGCTCAGTGATGGAAGACGGTTTGCTGAGTTTTGAACAGCTAACAAGCTAAATCTGAAAGAGTTCATGGAGTACGAGTGAGGATAATGGTATAAAATAAATCAGGAAGAGTAGGTAAAGAGTGATATAAAATGCAGGGTTGTTCTTGAGGTAATAGGAAACCACTGAAAATTTTGTAGTTTGGGCCCAAGTCCTATAGGATTATCAGTTTGCTTGTAAGGCTGGATTTTCAAGAAAAAAAAGGAAGCAAGTAGAATTACTAAGAGTCTATCGCCATTGGTACCTTTAGTTTTTGTCACTTTTTGCAAATTTCCTTTTTGTATTTTACTTAACATCAAATAATAAGTGAAGAGCAGAATGCCATAGTCAACTTTGGAATTAAGAAATCCTGAGCTCAAATCCTTCCTCTGATATATATTGGCTGTGTGATCCCAGGAAAACCCTGAGTAACTTTTGAAGATGATAGTTACAGAAAAATCAATAGTCTACTTAAAAACAATAGATATTTCC
The DNA here is from genome assembly GCF_016432865.1 of Antechinus flavipes. Classification (NCBI taxonomy): domain Eukaryota; kingdom Metazoa; phylum Chordata; class Mammalia; order Dasyuromorphia; family Dasyuridae; genus Antechinus; species Antechinus flavipes. The sequence continues at coordinate 142,967,948 of NC_067398.1, read as the reverse complement.
TCACCTGAAATTCCTCATAGGCATGAAAGCAAAGAACCAGAAAAAAAATTTTTTTAAAGAAGAAAAAAAAAAGAATGGCAGATATAGTGTCCTATATTTACCAACAATTAAAAAGGAAGAAGAAAGAAGAGGAGATGCAAGAGGAGAAGATGGAAGAAAAGGAAAAAAAAAAAAAAAACATGAAAAGTTAAGTAAAGAAGAGTAACATGCTTATGACAAGCAGTTTGCTTTCAGAAAGGCCTGGGGAGACTTAGATGAACTGATACTAAGTGAAGTGAATAGAACTAAGAAAATATACACAGCAACAACAAGATAAAGTGATGATCAACTGTGATGGACTTGGATCTTTTCAACACTGAGGTGATTCAGACTAATTCCAATAGAATTGTGATGGAGAGAACATCTGCATCCAAAAAGAAGACTGAATGTAGATCACAACATAATATTTTTATCTTTTTTGTTGTTTGCTTGCTTTTTTCTCATATTTTCCTTTATTGATCTGATTTTCCTTACGTAGCATGATAAATGTGGAAATATGTTTAGAAGAACTGCATATGTTTAATATAAATTGGATTACTTGCTGTCTAGGGGAGAAAGATAAGGGGAAGGGAGGGAGAAAAATTTGGAGCACAAGGTTTTACAAAGGTGAATGTTGAAAACTATCTTTGCAAATATTTTAAAAATAAATAGCTATTGTTTAAAAAAAAAAATACTGGCTTTGAAGCTCCTGAGGAAAGAGAATGGTGACAGTAAGACTAGAGGGAGAGAAGGGAGCCAGGTGGAAGCAAGGTACATGAAGCCAATTGAGTCATGTGTCTCCCAGAGATAGATTGAGTTAGCAGGAGCCTTTCTCTGGCACCATAAGCCAGTTCTTATCTTAACCATAATGAAGTTTCATATTTGGATAAAGGGCACCATGATTCTGACCACAAATTCCTGTCCAGAAAAGTAGCACACATTAACATGAACATCATTATTATTCAAACAAGCCTCCTGCCAGAATCCTCCAACCTCAGCTATAGTACAAATGAATTGGTAACTATTCATGAAATGCTCTGAAAGTAAAAGTTACCCTGCAATATGATTTATGAATCAGTCCTCAACTGGGACTTTTCAAAATGGTAAATGCAAACAGATGCTACAATGGATAGAGTACCAGCTCAGGACCAGGAATACCTGAGTTCTGACTGCACTAGTTGTGTGACCTAGGCAAGTCACTTAAAAAAAGGCTTAAAATCTTTGGATTCCAAAAAATTGGACTCAAAAATGTGGAGCAATAGGAATTATTTTTCTGGTCACAAATGCACACAGTAACCAAATGAGACAACCTTCAAAAATTGCTTTTCATTTGTAGAAGAAATTTCTTCCTTAATACAAATGATTAACATTAATGAACCATAGTTGAAGAACAAGACTGGCTTTATAAGCCAGGAAGAAAGGATATATTTATCAGGCAGAAGAAATGTTTCTTTACTAAGAAAAAAAAATCATTCTTGTCAAGAAGATATCTTCACTTGGACCTATACTGAGGTAATGATTAAATTCATGACATTCTTGATCACAGACTCTGGATGGTTTTCTTTTATAAATAAGGTTTTTAAATTTTGCCCCAAAAGAATCAAAACTTCAATGGCCATTGAGATAATGACTAAACCTGTGATTTCATTGACTTGGGGAACTGTAGGACAATAATATGCTCTCTTCCAATGCAGCTCAGAAACTTATCTCTCATCTACAAGTTAAGAGAGCTTTTTAGGGCAAGGAGAGGTTAACATGCCATTCCCAGAGTTATAAAGTCAATATTTGTCAGTCAAGACTTGAAACCATATCTTCTAAACTAACCCTCTGCCCTTTTCTCTACATTGCCTTGCTTCATATTGCAGAGTCTCTCAAGATATTTTAGAGTTTATAGACTATATTTCTTTTTTTAAGAACTAAACCTTTAACTCAAATCACTCTGGCTCTCATTGATTGCCCAATAATAGATCTCAGGCCAAGCCCCACTTCACTGTTTGGAGCCTGATTAGCTTAGAGTTAATGTAAATAGCATTTTTTTAAAACTAGGTGAGAGAGACCATTCTATGTCTCACTTCTTACCTAACCTTAATCACTGAGTGGGTATTTTCTCAGTGAAACTAAGATCCTTTAAAAATTTTACATTAAAAAGGCCAAGGTCTCCCACTACATCCACGGCCATCTCCAGTCATTCTGATCTAAGACTAATGACCTTGAACTGCCTTCCCTCACTTCCAATCCAATTCTCTTGCATGTCATGGCAAAATCTCTCTGATGTCATTGTTGTCTTCAAGAATAAAGGACATATGACTAGATTATTCCGTCGTTTCAGTTCCATCCAACTCTTCTTGACTCTATTTGGGGTTTTCTTGACAAAAATACTAGAGTGCTTTCCCCGTGTTCTTCTCTAGCTCATTTTACAGATGAGTTAGAGATGAACATGGTAAACCACTCCAGACAGCATTAAGTGATTTGCCTGTAGTCACACAGAAAGTAAGATGAAATTTAAACTTGAGAAAAGGAGTCTTTCTTAATTCAGACCTAGCACTCCATCTCCTACATCACCTAACTGCCCAAAGTCAGTTACAATAAAGCAATTACAAAAATAACAAGAGGCCATATACTTAATTCTGAAAATAAAATTAATAAGTGGAGTTAGATCAATTGTTGGTGCTAAAGGAAGAAGGATAAAGTTTTGATGAATAAAATCTATCATCAATACATATAGTCTGCATTCATTTTTATTTCCAAATTCCTTCTCTAACTAATCACTGCTATCCAGTGGAAGCTTTTGGAAGGTTTAAAATTTGAAAAATTTTCCAACTTCTTTCTGTACGAATAAGCAATGAAATGTCACTAGGAGGCAATAAAAACCATGTCAACTTGACAACTTAAAAATTGACTTTACAAGGAAAATGGAAATGCACTTTTGATATGTTTGGACCTTTCCTATATGTTTATACTTTGAGGGTGTTTTAGTTATATTTGTTCATGTTTTGATCTCACTGCTGGAGTATTATGCCACTTGGACTACTGTTTAGGTAAAAAAAAAAAAAAAAGTTTTGTAGACAGTAGATAACAATATGAATCAATAGCCTAACAAGCCAGCCAAAGAACGAATGTGATTATAATCTGAATTAAAAGCACTATTACATGTCCAAAACAGAACAGACAATATCTCACTGTATTTTGCCCCATGTAGAGAATTGTGTTCAGGTCTGAGCATTTTATTTTAGAAAGTATTTTGAGAAGCAGGAGCAACTTGGAGGAAGGCAGAATAAAAAGAAGGACCTTGGGCCATAGTGATAATAAGCATGATAGAATTCATATCAGGTTCTAAGATTTGCAAAGCACTTTAAATATGTTATTTCATTTGATTCTATAGCAACTTTATGAGGCAAGTACTCTTATTATTCCCATTTTATAAAGAAGAAAATTGAGGCTGAGATAAATTAAGCGAATTATTTTTTTTTCCATATTTTATTCTCCCCATTGAGGTTTTTAGTTAGCATGAGAAATTAAATGAGAATTTCGGAGGAATTTTGTGGAAGCTACAGATAACATATGAAGGGCAGTGGATGACACAGAAAAGGTTTAGAAATGCAGAAACACATGAAACATATGTATAGTATTATATAATGTCAACATATTTTATCTTTTAATATCATAATAATTCAGACTTATGTGGTATGAAGGGAGAACCAAAAAATTTTATGTAAATTTTTCAGATCTTGGAGGTGCAATGCCCTTGACTCTTGGGATGTTGAGGGAATAACTGTGGTTAGATATATTTAGATCTTCTTTGCGCCAAACCCAACACAATTCACTCTGCTACTTGACAGCTTACAAAATTAGTTGAAGGAATCAGGGATCTTTAGCCTAGGAAAGAGAAGACTTGAGGGAACTGAAGGATCTGATATTAATCTCTGCCGTGTAGAAATAATTCTTTTTTTTTTCCCCTTGTCCCAGAGGCTTGAAATAGTAGTTATCAGTAGAAGAAAAGCCAATTTCTTCTAAGGATAAAGAGACACTTTCTAACAATTAAAGCATCCAAACATGGAATGAGCTTTCTCTAAAAAGTCTTTATGCAAATTGGATGATCTTTGGGGACGGAAGAAGAGGGTTTCTTCTTCAAGTACAGTTTGCTCAATGATCTTTTCTTCCAGTTATAAGATTCTATGATTCTGTGATATTTCTAGTTTCATCTTTCCATATTCATTGCCTGCCCAGTATAGTAAGTGCTTCATCCTTATTAAATAAAATGCAAGTAAATTATGGAAACTTTGGGAAGGGATAACTAAGCTATCCACTAGAGCCATGGATTTTCAACTGAGTTTGGGGGCAGGACTTCCAACATAGTAACTCTTGCCTAGTGAGGAAAAAATGCAGATAATGTGAAGGGAGTACAGATGCTAGTGAAAAAGTATGATAAAGGAACAAAACACAAACCAAAAAAATACTTTTATATTTTGGTTAAATAGCTGAGGGAAAGTAGTCATTGATTTTTAAAAATGATAAAGACAAAGAAAAGTTTACAATGATTTCAGGAGTTATAATTAGGATTAGTTTAATAAAACTGACTTCTTATCTGGAAGAAAACAAAACAACAACAACAACAAAAAACTTCCTGGAAGTATAATTTATTGGAATGTAGAATAACTTTCCAAATATTAAGGAGTAAGAATTCCCTTGAGACATCTGAAGCTAAATTAAACCTCGAAGTGTAATATATAATGTAGGAAAAATGTCTCCATTGGTTATGGAGGTAGTAGGAGAAAGTGGACTTCTTAACTTAATAGGTCACTGCCATTTGTAGAGCCAGAAAAGGGGTAAGGGAGTGGGAACCCAGAGCAGAGGGCTATGGGACTTACCAGCTGGTCTATCAGGGCAAATCTGTAACTATTTTGCAAGTTAAGATTTTAGATGGTTGCCTGGGAACCAGGGCAACTTGCTCAGTATCCTTCAACCAGTACTAGTCAAAAACAATACTTCAGCCCAGATGGCATCATTCTGAAGGTGTGTGATGTTTTCCCCTTTAGAAGGCATGCTTAAGATAAAGGTCTTTTTGTTTTTTCTTTTCTTTGTTTCTGTGGTGCTTCTATAAGAAGTTCATTATTTTTATAATTATATATACATATATATGTGTGTGTATATATATCTATATCTATATATACACATAGATATATAATTTACAATTATTCTGAATACCTGGATTTGAAACTTGACTTTGCCTCATAATTAAAATAATAGATTTAAAGCTAGAAGGGATCTTAAAATCATAGTTAGATAGGGGGCATAATGAATAAAACACCCATCTCTGGGCCTGGAATCAATTAATAAAGATTTATTAAGCGTTTACTATATGTCAGGAACTACACTTCACAAAAAGAGACAAAAAACTGTTTCTGCTCTCAAAGAGCTTATAGTTTAACAGGCCAAGGAAATCTGAGTTCAAATCCTGCCTCAGACTTACTAGCTCTTGGAACCTATCTGTTTCTGGGTCCTCATCTGCAAAATGAGACTAATAATATCATCTACTTTCCCAGGATTGTTGTGGGAATCAAATGAGATAGTAATTGTAAAGTATTTGGCACAGTACCTAACATATAGTAAGCATTAAGTAAATGGTAGCTATCATATTTATTACTAATTTATAAAATTATATTAGGAATATGGGATTATGGTTCTAGAGATGAAATGGACCTCAGAGGCTTATCCAGTGTGACCCTCTTATTTTAAATATAAGAAAATTGATTCTTAAAACAATGGAAAGACTTGACCCAAGATCACAAAAGTTCTAAGTAGCAGATAGAGGAATGAAATCCTGGTCTTCTGATTTTCAATTAACCATCCTGCCCCTCCACTACTTTTATGACCATAAGAAAATCATTTCTTCTCACTGTACCTCCTTGTCCTTATCTCTGAAATGAGGACTTAGATTGTATCCCCTCTTAAGTGTCCTTTTAACTCAAAAATTCATGATGTTGTGAACTGGAAAATTGACTCTTCTGCTCTCAACAGGCAACTCAAACAAGCCAGAGGTTGGGAAAAGAGAGAGAGGAAGTAGAACTGTTTACCCAGAGTCAGAGAGCAGGCCTTTTGAGCCCTGGAGCTGCTGTTTGTGTTCATCCACTTCCAGGCTCCTAGGAGAAAAGTGTCTGCAAACAGAGTTTGTGCCTGAGGAGAAGCTTGTTTCGTTCCCTCCCTGTTCTTCCTCTTGCTCCCTCCCACTGTGCTTTTTGCCATCCGGTTACTACTCTGCAGGAGTAGTAACTCCTCTCTTCCCCAGCTCCTTTGACCTGTTTTGGATTGTTTTGTTTTTCAAAAAGCAGACTTAGTGATAACCGTAGGGCTTGGTGCTCAGCCTTTCAGTCATTGGCAATAACATGATTTCACAGAACACAGAGGATGTTTTGAGGTTAAGTTTGGGGTAATGGCTCCACTTTAAGGACTCTGAACATTATGTTTCTAGGAAGCTATTATCAAGTATCACATTGATTCAATCCAAAATTGAAAAAGCAGTCCTACTTCCAACATTTTTATGGGGCCTGAAAGCGCAAAACAAACAAACAAACAAACAAAAAACCCTACTGAGCCTGGGTATCAAGAGATTTCAGAGCTGCTTAGGGCTCCGCCACTACGGGGCTGGGCTGGGCAGAGTTGAACAAAATCTCTGTTGAAGCTCTTGGGCATCTTTGATATTATTACCTCCCTGGGAGGAGTGGGAGGAAAGGCCTGACTGAGTCTAATTGCCTCAAGAACCAAATAGAAACTCCTCTGTTTGGCATTTAAAGCCTTTCATAACCTGATTCCTGTTGAATAATGTGAGGAAGCCACTCTATTATTTTTAAGATGGTGGATGGTGGTAGCTGGGACCTGTACTTTAAGGAGTCACCTCTCTCCTCAAGAGGAAGGGAGAGGAAAAAGTTAATACAGTTGTGTTTCTTTCTACTGGTATATAAAGCAAGTGGAACTCGGAGATTTAGTATAATCCAACCACAAAGTAAAAAGGAGGAAGCTACTTACAACTGATGACAAAAGTTCTATTCAAACTCAAGGTTTTTCTTCTCTAATCCATTCTGCATAGAGTTACCAAAGCGATTATTTTTAAAGTACAAGTCTGAATATGTCACTGCCTTGCTCCTAAAGCTTCAGTGGCTCCCCAGTATGTCTAGATTTAAAAACAGATTTCTGCCTTTGGCATTCAAACCCATTACAACCTGTGTTCATATGTACATTCATGTATACACATATTTATATGTATACATACATATGTATATAATTCTAAGACTGAATATTATATACCCATACACTAATACATGTGCATATACTAATGTGGATATGCAATACATATATGCATGTTTGGTAGTGTAATATATACATGCACATGTATATGTGTTTACTATATGTGCATGTATTCACTTTTAGAATCATGACTTGAAAGAAACTACAATAATAATCTAGCCTAAATCCAAATCAAAAGTCATATTATTAGCATTCCAAAGAAATAATGCTCTGACCTCTTCCTAAGATCCTAATTTCCAAGGCATTTTTTTTAAAGAAAGAAGCAGGTTGCATACATAAGAAATAACATTAAATTAAAAAATCAGAGGCTCTGTATTCAAATTCTATCTCTATAACTTATGTGATCTTGACCAAGTCGTTTGTTTTCTTTGAGCCTCATTTTTCTGATCCATAAAATGAATTGGTTGGAATAAATGATCTTTAAGTCCAATCCAGTTTTAATTCTACATTTTATTTTGGACAGCTTTAATTGTTATAACATCATTCCTTAATCTGAACCAAAATCTGACTATGATTTCTCTTTATTATTGTTCCTATTCCTGTCATTTTGAGCCTCACAGAATAAGACTGATACTTCTTCCTTATAGCAACAATTTTAATGTTGAAGAAAAGTGAAAATGTTATCTTGCAGTTTTACTTTGGTTCAAAATATATATTCTCATTTAATTCAACTGATCCTTGAAAGGTAAAGTTCTTGTTACCCTTCTGCATATGCTTTGCTTCAAAATATCCCTTCTAAAATGTGGCACTCAGAGCTGAACAGAATATTGCAGAAATCAGCCATCTTTTCATTTTCCACCTAGCTGTACTTCTCTGGGTTTTTCTGTCATGTCCTTCTGTTTCTTCCCTCCTTCCCCACACAGCTTCCTTTTGTGAGTGGTCTTCTTGAGGGTGAGGATTCTTTCTTTTTAAATATTTTGTCTATTATCAGTAACTGGTACATAGTAAGTATTTAATAAGTGTTTATTGACTGATATAGAACAAGTAGAAGATAGCAGGATTATTGTTGTCTTTGTCATATATTATTGTATGTATTTTACATGTATGTCATGTTATTTATATATGCACACAGCTATATATTGTTGTGTGTAGGTATTCATGTATATAGTTATACTTATAGATATACATTTTTGTTGTTGCTCAGTCCCACCTTCCTTTCCTCATCCCTCTCCCTGGTCAAAGTTTAAATTACTTAACTCTTGCGAATAACATATCACTCCTTTAAGGGAAGAAATCATGGGCTGCTTTTTTCCCCTCTGTATCTCTAGCCCTTTGCATAGGTTCTTGTATATAGCTGTTAGAATAGAATGATTCCTGAGTTTCTACTCAGGTGACTTTAGGATTTTCACATCTGCCATTTACTAGCTTATGACTTTGAACAAGTCTATTAACCATTCTGGGCTGGGGAGATTTTGGATCAGATTAACTTGCCTGTGTGAGAGTTAGACTGTGGTAATACAGACTCAAAGAGGCTCAGGAATAGCAAAGACTCATAGAAGGAAAGGACAGAGCTCATTACCAGATGTTAAAACAAACCCACTTTTTAAAAGGGAGATATTCACAAAAAGAAGAGCAGTCAGGTAGAATGATGGTGTTTAAATATGTCTGCTAGGTCTCCAGGTGGAACTGGGAAATCTCCTTGAAACCCTGGATGAAATTGGGTACTCTCCCAGGACTCTGAGTGGAATTAGTTATCTTGCTGTGGTCCTTTTTATTAGATTCTTATCTGGGTCTAGCAGGACCAGATATTGGGAGAAGGAGCCTGGACTTGGGAACTGGTACTTTTTCATGCTGTTTGGAAATGGAAGACTCCTGGAGAATTGTAGGTTAATTATTTAGACTTCTTCCTAATGAAAAAGGAATTTTAGGCCATTACTGCTGCTCTTATTTTGACAAGATGACTCAAATTTCTTGTCAGGAGTTTTAATTTTTTTTCTCAGGTTTCTTCATTTAGTAGGTTAGGAGGGTTACTGCATTCCTTACATCAGAGGTATCAAATATGCCACATACACATGTACACACACATACAGAAACCAGTTCTTCTAGAACCAGATTAATATGTAATTGGCAAATATTTTACAAAACAAACACAACAAAACATAGATAACTTTCCATTTTAAAACTAAGCCACTGTACAGCCCACAGTGTATAATTTTGGGGCTCCCATTTTTATTTCAGTTTGATAACATTTTGTCTTATGGATTGGACCAGGGCTTCTTAAACTTTTTTCATACTTGTGACCCCTTTTTGCCCAAGAAATTTTAATGTAACTCAAAGTATATGAATATATAAAACAGATGTGCAAAACAAACATTGAGTGATAATAGACAATAATTTCACGACCCCCATATTCATTTATGAGATCCCATATAGGGTTGTGACCCACAGTTTAAGAAGCTGAGGACTAAGTGACTTCTAAGCTCATATTCAACATTAAAGCTCTGCTATTATGATTCTATAATTCCTGTAGCTAAGGGTCAGTTGCTTTACTGATGCAAATATACAAAAGCAGTGTCATAATTTGCATTATTGAAGCATAGAGATGAACCACAAAATCAAAATTTTCAGCATCATCAAAATCCTCAGACCCCATTCTACATCTGAACCTATATCTGAAAAAGAATCATTCCTGCATGGCAAATTGTTCATCCATTCTTTGCCTGATGACCTGCAAGGTGGAGGGACTCATTATCTTCCAAGGAAACTCACTTTACTTTTGAGCAAATCACTTTTATTCAAGCTTCAGTTCCCCTCTCTGTAAAATGAATATGTTTTGCTGCACAGACTTCTTGCAGGTGAATAAGTTCTACTCACTCAAGTCTGACCATGTCATTTATTCCAGTGGCTCCCTATTATTTCCAAAATCAATAAATATCCTCTATTTAGTATTCATAACTTGGCCACCTTTTCCGTATTCTTATACTTTATATCCTTCCATGTGCTTTCTCTTTAGTAACACTTGTCTCCTAGCTGTTCTTTAAGCACAATATCCCATCTTCTGACTTTATGAGTTTTCATAAATGCCTGGAATTGTTTTCCTCTTCTCAATTTACTGGCTTCCATTAAATCCCAACTAAAATCCTACCTACTACAAGAAGTCTTTCTTAAATCTCCCTTAAGTTCAGCATCTTCTTTCTATTGATTATTTTCAATATCTGTCTTTTTCTTGGTTGGGCAAAATTTTTTGCATGTTGTCTCCCTCTGTTAAACTGTGAGCTTCTTGAGAATACATTCTGCTCTTTTGCCTGTCTTTGTATTCCCTAGAACTTAGCACAATGCCTATTGCTGGTAAGTGTTTAATAAATGTTAACTGACTACCTAAATGATGAAGGTTTAATGTGAAGAAAGAATCCTTGGAAAATCACCTGAATGGAATTTTAATGTCTTTAAAAGGTTTTGAAGGAGTTAATTAAGTAGGAGAACCTGAGGGTTCAGCTCAAAAGGATATAAGAACAAAAAGTAAAGGAATATACTAGTATAGGAAGGATCAAGAAAAGGGTAGAAACAACTATGGGATATTATAAAAGTCTTAGTGCCTTTTTAAACAGGTAAAATGGTTCTAAGAACTTTTGGGATACCTTGTATTTGTCATAATTGAGGCATGAAAAATAAGTACAAACATGAAAGAAGAAGGAGTGGATATCAACTGAACCCCACTCTTTTCTGAACTGGACAAAGGAAGATTGAACACACACACACACACACACACACACGTACACATAGATACACACACAGAATTTAGTGTAGATATATTTTAAACTTAATAAGAATAAATAAAGGAAGTGATTTAGAAGGAGGATACAAACTCTTGATCCTGAAGAAGGGTTTAAAGGGGGGAGGAGAATCAAATAACTTGAATGTGAGGGGGAATCAGTGAACAAATTTTAGCTTATGAATATAATGCTATATGTTGAAAGTGATAATTTCAGAAAATCCAAGAGTTATGAAATGATACAAAATGAAGTGAGAAGAACCAGGAGAACAATTTATAGAATGACAGTTCTGTAAAGAAAAATAACTTTGAAAGGTTAAAGATCTCTTATCAAATCATTGAACAAACATGTCTCCAAAGAACCACCTTCTACCTGACAGAGAAGTAATAAACTCAAGATGCAGAATGAGACATGTACTTTTTTGGTATGGCCAATATGAGTTTTTGTTTTGCTTGACAGACTTATTTGTTTCAAGGTTTTTTTTTTCTTTACTGTTTTTAATTGTGACAGAGTAGAAAGGAGGGGAAGATAGTGATTTCTTCCACCCTACCCACCCCTGTCCAAGGCTATTGAAGGGCCTTTAAAAGTGTACAAAGCTGTACAAAAGGAAATTCAGAAATACAAATATAGTTTTATATATAAAATGGATTGAAATCTAAATGTATATATCTATGTATGTGTGTGTGTGTGTGTGTGTGTGTGTATAAAAAGCTTGTAGTCTGAAATAGAGTCACAATTTCACATACAATCCTCTTCTGTTTATTGCTTTGCATATGGAAATATTCATTGGAGTATATGTATAAAGTTAAGAATAAATAGTATATATAGTTTACTTATACTATACATATAGTATATATATATATATATATATACATACACATGAGTATATATGCATATATAATGCAAACAATGCATAAATATACATGCACACATATGAACATATTCACAAATATCTGTGTATGTGTGCACATATACACACGTATATGCATCTATCTATATATGTGTACCTCTCTCTGTGTATGTGCTTATGGATCTACTGAAGTATGAGGGTATCCATTGTTATTAGATGGAAAAATAGTTCAAGTCTGGGGTTAGAAAATAGTGACAAAATAGGTTTGGTATTGTTTTTAAATAAAACCAAGTATGTGGTAGTGTGTTTGTAGCTAAGTGGGGAAAGCTGATAGAATATGTTTCTCTTTTTTCAAGGACATATATATAATTTTAAAAAAATCCTTTTACAAACAGGCCTTAATGTCTTCAAAGGATATTGAAGAGGTTAATCAAGGAAAAAAACAAAAAAAAAAAAACAGAAGACCTGAAGGTTTTGTCCAAGAGACTATAAGAACTCAAAATAAAAGGAATATAAAAGTAATAAAGGGATATACTAGTATAAGAAGGATCAAGAAAGGGATAGAAATAACTATAGGATATTATAAAAGTCTTAATGCCATTTTAAGCAGATAAAATGGCACTAAGAGTTTTGGGACAACCAGTATTTCTTATAATTGAGGCATGAAAAATAAGTACAAACATGAAAGAAGAAGGAGTGGATATCAACTGAACCCCACTCTTTTCTGAACTGGACAAAAGAGGGTTGAACATACACACACACACACACACACACACACACACACACAGAGTTTGATGTAGATAAAATCTAAACTTAATGGGGATAAATAAGGGAAGTGGTTTAGAAGGAGGATACTACTAGGGAAGAAACCAAAACAAACTCCTGATTCTGAAGAAGAATTTAAAGGGAGGAGGAGAATCAAATAATTTGAATGTGAGGTGGAATCACTGAACAATTTGTGGCTTATGAATATAAAATATAGATAAATAAATATTTTTTTAAAAATGAAGAAGTATGGGGAATTAGGTTATTTTTTCTGCTTATTTTTGAGGTTTGTCTTCTGACTTTAAATTTATCTGAATGATAGTCTCCCTGCTGATTTTGTGTCTCACACAGTTTGAGAAAGGTGGTGAGCAAAGTAAAGGGACATTTTATTTGTATATAATTGACATGACAAATAATAGACTCCTATTCCTGAGGCCACAGATAACAGTATTGTTATTAAAGAAGGGGGAACACAGGGGAGCAATTGTTCTTGGTATCTCTTCTTATTGAGCTTCAAACAATCTTTCATCTGCTATGTTACAGCCACAAGAGCACAGTAAGTATTAAATTCCAAAAATAAGAAAAACCTCTCACAGAAACAGCTGTGTTTAAATATATAACCTGTTTATTCTGGTGAAGGTTAGAAATGGAAAGGTTTCTATTTTCTCAGGGATAGTGTTTATTCTTGATAGCTTTCTTGTGAAAATTGACTTTTGTAAATAAGGAAAGCTTGATTTTTTTTTTTTTGTTAAAACAACTGAATAATTTTTGGAGAGCAGTTGCTTCAGTTCAGTTGAACAGAATTTTAAAAAGTCTCAGCCTAAATGTGCAGATGTTTGAATGAAAAGTATTATTGTCTCATTGAGGATAAGTTGCCCACATATCTGTTTCTTTCACTTCTAAGTCAGATTATGCTATTTACCTTGAAAATTTACATCTAATATAGAAGTAAAGGCATTATTCATTAGCAGATTTGGAATCCAGCTGGTGTACTCTTTAGACACATTGTGCAAAAGAAAGTTATATTCATTTAGATTGAGTAAATGTAGAACTGTTGACTGGGGATGAAAGTGGGGATGGGGAATATAGTCACTTGAATGATGATGATATAGTTGGCATACTTCTCAAAATTTTTCATAAAATAAATGTGGAAGAGATAGCTAAATGCATTAAGGTTATATTTAGTGGGAAGAGACTTCTGAGACCATGTAGACTTAACCTCCTCTTTTTTAGGCTTAATGATGTTTCTGAAGTTACAAAAGCAGTATCAGTGGTGGAGTGAAACTGGTCAGATGATCATAGAATGTGAAGGAATTTCAGAGTTTACCTAGTCCCAATCTTTCAATTTATAAATGATGATAAGATGGGAGATTCTGGATTTAAAAATTATCTCAACAAGCTAAACAATGGATGGAATTCTTCCTTCTCCTCCTTCTCCTTGAAGATAATTCTAAATTCACACAGTTACATTTTTTTTTAATGGCATATAAATAAAGGATCAGGGAGATGTGATTAGGCAGTAAGTCAAAGGACCTAGGATGTGTTAGTGGTATGTGGCAATCATCAAATTAATTAACAAGTATTTGTTAAGTACTTACTATATGCTAAACCCTTTACTAGGGATTGGGGTTATAAAGACAAAAAAGAAATAGACTTTAGGATCTAGATGCTTACCTCATAAACCCTTGGGGGAGATAGATTATTTATAATAAAATAATGCAGATTTAATACTAAAATAAATATCAAGTTATCCAAGAAAGGAATAAACTCAAAAAACTAATGTGATTTTTAAACTAAATTAATTAAAATATATATTTATTAATTCATCTTTTTAGCTAGCTATGTTTTGTACATCAGCAATTCTTAAGCTCTTTGGTAACAATCTGCTGAAGCATATGGGCTCCTCTGAACATTTTTTAGTGAATAAAATAAAATATACAGGATTACAAAGAAAACTAACCATATTATATTATATTAAAATAGTTATCAAGATATTTTTTTAAAATATGCCCTAGGTTAAGAAATTCTAGGCGTGAATGAGGACAGTGATTGTTTCATCATACTTCAGCCTAGTCAGAGGATGTTTGGAAGACTATGACGAGTTATGAACACCCTGATTTTAAAAGTTCATTGGTAAATTTTAACATAAACATAATTTTCATGTGGAAATCAGATTTGGATTGCTTATCCCGAGGCAATGTATAGAAGTTATAGAAAAGGCAGGTTTGGCTGGTTTTGAGAGAAAAAAATATTTTCTGACAATGAAAGATATGCAGAAATGGAATGGATCACATTAAAGGAAATGGGTGTGAAATCACTAGAAATCATCATGACCATTTTCTCACCATCCATCCTGCAATTATATACTCTGGATAAGAAATTATACCCAATTACATTTAGTACCCCCACCCACCCCAGACCAGGGTCCTAAGATTAGTGAATGTCTCTCAGTCTACTGAATTTTGACCACCTCCAGATGCACTTGACTCTCTACCCCATTCATATGATCACTATTTATTCCAAAACTTTTTTTTTTCTCTCTTGCCAGCTTGCCGGCACTGGGATCATCATCAAATTAACATTATTATGGCAGCTAGGCGGTGCAGTGGATAGAGCACCAGCCCTGAAGTTAGGAGGACTTGAGTTCAAATGTGGTCTCAGACACAACACCTAGCTGTGTGACCCTGGGCAAGTCACTTAACCCCAGCCAATAATAATAATAATACTATTACCATTCTACTTCATCATGGCTCCATTCATCCTTCCTGTGACCTTCTAAAGCAAAGTATTCCCAGATATCTTCTGCCTATATGTAATTCCTTAAATATTAGGACATCCTACTTTTATATTTGCATCTTTGGCACTTATGAAAGTGCATTTTATACTAATAGAGTAAACTCTTAATAAACTCTTTTTAAATTAATTCATTCAATTCAATCACACCAGCCAAATCCAAAAATACCGAGAGAATAATTTTCTCACTTCTCATGCAGAAGCTAAACTTCCTTTATTTCCTTGAATCAAGTTAGCATAAAGCAGGAAATGCCACAAAAATCTTCCTTCTGGTAAAAAAGAATTTCAGGCCATATACCAAAGCCGAACTAGTGCCTGCTTGATTTGTGCTTTAGCCATTGAAGAAGAGGTAGTAATTTTTACAAATTTAGTAATTTAGACCATACTAAAGGAATAGAAATAAATGGGGACATGTCAGACTGAAAGAAAAACTTTCTTATCATTTGACTTATACTCTCAGAAAGTGGCCTAAGCATGGTAGAAAAAAGAAGTCACTCACTCACTGTCTTTTAGATGTGATGTAGTTAAGGGTCACATACTACTTTAAAAAAAAATAGAATCAAAAAGAAAAAAAAAAGTTCAAGATAACGCAAAATGGAATCTGTGCAATATTGTGTGAGTCATTAAGCTGAAAGTAAAATCCAGAAAGTGAGTACCATACATTTAAACATCAGATTACATTGCCTTCAAAGGGAAGCCGTTTGAAAATTGTTCTCTTCATTAAAAAAAAAAAAAATTCATAGGGACAGAATATCCTGGCTAATGCGAAAATTAGCTTACTAAAGTTGAATTTATTAATGTTTATATATTGAATAGATATTTTATTAAGAACCTACTATTGGTAATGTGGTATGCTAGATTTGAGGGGATACCAAAAAAAAAAAAAAAAAGCTTTTGTTCTCCAGAAGCTTACATTTAATTGGAGAGAACAAGACACCCTATGGACATAGATAATCTTAGACAGAGTATTTTGAGGGGCTATCTTAACTAAGGAATAGGAAAGCCTTCTTATCCAGTGTGACTATGAGCTATATATATAACACAAAGAGGTAGAAGTGAAGTGATACAGGGAAGAATCTACATCAAGGAAAAGAGGTGACTATCAGATTCAGGAAATATAAATAAGCAGATATGGCTGAAGCATATTAGGAATTAAGAAGAGTGATATGAAACATATGGACAAGTAGATGGAAGACAAATTGTGGAACCCTTGAAGTTCCAGGCTCATGCAATAATAAACATTTTTTTCAGGATAATTTCAGGGAATCCCCTACCTGTTACCAGAATGAAGACCTTGCATAAGTACAAAATTCTGAATTCTTTTTCATAAGAAAGTTTTTAATCTAGGCAATGATTTTTGCCTAGGGATTTATTTGACTCAGTACTCAAATGGATTCATCATCTCACTGATTTGGAAGTGACCTCCATTGATACAGATCGTAGTCCAACCATGTCTTGTGTCCATCTTAGATGATTCTTGTCTATGTCTCATGTCCTTTCATAATAGACCTTAATTTTATCCAGTATGATGAAGACCTTCCTTACATTTCCCCACCATTATAAATGTTCCAATGAAGAATTATAGCTATCCACTTTTCCTATTTTTATTGGCTTCTCTTTCCTTTCCATCACATTCCTTAATGGTATCTTTTAGTCCTATTGTTCTCAGAGTGCTTACTGATTACATATTGCAATCTATCTTGCTCACCAGGCACCTTTGCATGTGTGATACACATTTTAAAAATACTTCATTTGAACTTGTGAAATAAAATAAACATTTCCATAACATAGAATTTTATTTATTTTTTATTAAAGATTTTTATTTTTCAAAACATATGTGTGAACAGTTCTTCAACAATAGCCTTTGTAAAACCCTGTGTTCCAATCCACCCCCCCCCTTCTCACATGCCCTCCCCTAGAGGGCAAATAGTCCAATATATGTTAAACATGGTAGAAATATACTAACATAGAATTTTTTTTAAAGGTGATTACATATAAAACTGCAAATCTATTTTGTACAACTTGTTTTCCTTCATTTTTAATTCTTTGGAGACTTTATTGTAACCTGTGGCTCTTCATAATTTGTTTAACAAAATCAAGTGGTGATTAGGAGATTAACATTTCAAAATAAATATCTAATCTCCAATTATAAGAAAGGGTTTTTTTTTTCCTTGCTTAAAAAAGTTAGAAATAAACAGAAACTTGAGCAGTACTGGTAATTTCAGTGTGACTGTTCCTCTGTGTTTAAATAAGCTTGTACTCTGGGTGAGCTATATTACTTGCTTATTTTTTTCCTAGACATTTAACTCTTTGCTTCTCAGACTTTTGTTTTCAATATCCTTTTATACAATTAAAAATTATTGAGGATCTGTCCAAAGAGCTTTTATGTAGGTATGTGTATATATATGAAATATTAGAAATAAAAGTTTAGAAATTTTATTAGAATCAGAAATTATTAGAAATAAAAATTAATTTTGAATTGCCAGACCCTCTGAAAGAGTATCAGAGACCCCCAAGATTCTCTGGACCAACTTTAGAACCACTACTCTAGATCAGGGAATACCTTTTTTTGGGAAGAGGGGCAATATCACACTTTTTGGTAAAGCCTTCAAGACCTTTTCTCAGAAAAAAAAATAATACACAAATTAAAACACACATAATCCCAATGGAAACCAATTATATCAAAATGCATTATTGAAATACTATTAAAAATAAAGAGGCTCAAAGACTCCAGATCAAGAATCTCTACCATATAAGGTAAACTTATATTACATTTGGCTTCCAGTAGGAACAGTTCTGTTAACAACTCAAAAAGCAAACAACAACAACAATAAGACCTCAAACAAACACCTGACCAAGTAGCAAGAGTTATTCTGTATACATTGCATCTCTGGATTTTTCCTCACCTACACATAATTCCATATTTTTTAATGACAATGCTGAGTTTGAACTTTTATTAGAATTTATTTTGAAAAAAAGTGGAATGAATGTGAATCAAGTGATCCAATATACCTGACAGTCTGAACAAAATGATACCTACTGTTTAATTTTAAAGACAAGAGAAAGGCTATGTCATTTCCAGATTCATTGCTCAGCTCCTTCAAGTCCACAGTGTCATTAAATTGTAACTCTCATGGCCAAATAAATATAATACCTTCATTTTATAAAAAGAAAATGAAACATGAAAGAACATTCCTAGAGTGGCTGAAAAAGTGAAAAGTCATTGAACTACCCTGCAGTTAACTAGCCCCCTGGAGAATAGATTGGTCATGCTTAATGCTTCCCAGAACAATCGGCAATTTCAGTTCCGAGAAGAACCATTCATTAAGAAAGTGGCAAAGTGTTTGGTTCTGGTTCATTTGGTTACCAAAGTGTGAATTCTGTAGGTATTGCCGGGCTTTATTTTGTGATATGCTGTCAGGTTCTGTTGTCGAGTGTCAGTGGTCCAAGGTCATTAACCATGACGACATTCACTATCACTTTTGTACTGGGAGGAAAGCATTGCCTAGAGAGAACACCAAGTGATGATGACCCTGCTGCTGTGAAGAAAAGAATGGAATTATTAAAATGAAAAAAAAAATCAGTTCAGATCATTTCAGCAAATATGTGGTAAGCATTTACCTTGTGTTAGACATTAGGAGCACAGAGATGGAACTGGAACTCATCCTGCCCTTGAGGAACTCAGTCAGGTACCAAGGATTAAATAAAACAGAATCAATTCCAATAAAGTTGTGTGATGACCGCGTATTTTAGAATCAGCCAGAGTCAGGAATTCAAGGTTAAGGGAAAATACTTCATCTTTATTCTTTGCAGAGGTGAAGGGAGAAAATGGAGATATGAAGTGAGAGCAATTGGGACATGAATCCCGGAGCACAGCCCTCTTCCTCTCTCACCCCACCCACCAAATTGTCTACACAATCTCCTATACAACACATCCAATTTGCACTGAGAGTGGGTGGGGCCATTCTTTCTCCAAGCATATATTAATAGAGTATTGTCCAATTGCTAATTAGCCTCCAGTGCTCTGACAGGACCTCAGTCGGTTTGCTCAACTTCAGCCCATTACAAAGTTGTCCAGGCACCATCAAGGGATCTAGAAATGCTTTCAATTGAAGAGCTCTAATTTAATTCAAATCTGACTTCAGACATTAACCGTGTGTAACTCTGGACAATGTCATTTAATCTCTGTCTGCCTTAGTTTCCTCTACAGTGAAATGGGAAGAATAATAATACCTAACTTGTAGGGTTGTTGTGAGAATCAAAAGGGATAATATTTGTTTGTTGTTATTGTTGTCATTTTTAAGTGCCTAGCATTGTGCCTGGCACATAGTAGGTCGACATAAATGTTTATTCCCTTTTCCTCTTTTCATGAAAAAAAAAAAAAAAAAAAAAAAAAAAAAAAGGTTGTTCCAAGCATGGGGTCACTGCTGAAAAAGGTACAAATTCAAGTAAGGGAAGAATCAAAAATAGCCTACAGTGCCTGAAAATGAGTGATTATTAGGAAACACACAATACACAGCTGAAAAGAAAGACTAGTATTATAAAGAGTCTCAAATAGCCAGTTAAGAAGTTTGTATTTTGTTCAGCTGGGCAACCATCATTTATTAAGCACTGACTATGTGCCCCAAACTATGCTAAGCATTAGAGATGCAAGAAAGGCAGGCAAAACAAAATGAAAAATCAGTCACTTCCCTGAAAAATCCCATAGTCTAATAAGAAATGCAATATGCAAACAACTCTGTACCAGCAAGTTATATGCAGCATAAATTGGAGAAAATCCCAAAGGGAAGACACTAAATATATCCAAGATTGATTTATTCAGTAAGCAGTGGGAAACCACTAAAGGAGTTATGTGTATGTGTGTTATATATGTCTATGTGTATATATATATATATTAAAAACAACAAGATCAAACATTTATATTAATATGATTTATTAAACATTGAAAGTTGTTATTAAAACAGTATTACTGTTAGTATATATAATGATTTCTTGGATCTGCTCATTTAGCTCTTTATTATTTCATGTAAGTGTATCTGTGTTTTTCTCAAATAAATGAGTTCATAATTTCTTAAAGCACAATAGTATTCCATCACAATCATATACCACAACTTGTTTAGCCATTCAAGTGAGGGGCACACCTGAAATTTCCAGTTATTTGTCACCACAAAGAGAGCTGTTATAAATATTTAAGAACATATAGATTCTTTCCTTTTTCTCCTACCTAATCGCCTTTCAAAAGAGAGCTTGTAGTGATATTTCTGTGTCAAAGGGCTCTTTGGGCATAATTCCAAATTGCTCTTGAAAATATTTAGATCATAGTTCCACCAATAGCAAATTATTGTCCTCATATTTGACACTTTCCCCTTCAGTCATTTTAGCCAATTTGATAGGTGTAAAATGATATCTTCAAGATTTTTTTAGTTTGCATTTCTCTAATAAACAATGACTTAAAGCCTATTTTCATATGATTATCGTGTAATAGATTGTTTTTATTTCTTCATTAGAAAACTGTTCATGTCCTTTAGCAATTGGAGATTGACTTGTATTCTTATAGATGTTACAGTGTCCTTTGTATAGTTGAGATGAGACCTTTATCTGAGAAATTGTTTATAAAACATTTTCCCCAATTTTTTGCTTTCTTTCTGATCTTGGCTACATTTTTTTTATTTCTAAAAAATCTTTTTTAATGTAATTGACTTCGCTCTGCTCTCTACCTCTTGATTATTCATAAATTAATTTTTTCAACAAATCTTTGAAGGATGAATTTACAAAAGAAAAGACCAAAGTCAGGGGAAACATTTAGGAGGCTACTATTATAGTCCTAGTAATGAACAGGTAATAAGGATAACAATAGGGGGCAGTACCAGGAGTACTGGAATAGGAGTAAGAATGGGAATGACAGCTATATTACAGAACTAGATGATGACATTGATTGAGGAAGAAGAATGAAAGAAAGGAAAAAAAGAGACCAAGAAGCTTCTCAAGAATTCAGACCTGAGGGCTTGGAAGAATCATATTATTAACTATGTAGTACCAACAGATAAAGATGTAAGAAGGAGGAGCAGATTGAGAGGAGACGATAAATTCAGTCTTGAATGTATTGTGTTTGAAGAGAGGACAGAAAGTAGTTGGAAATATAGCATTGTTTCCAGAAAGGTCAGGGCTGGATGATCAGATTAAGGGTTTATCTCTATAGTGATGATGTTTGAAATCATGAGGATCAATGATGTTCCCATGAGAGAATGTTCATCGAAAAGAGGAGGTACCCAGGATAGGGGTTAGATAGTAGAAGTACCAGCAAAGAAGAAAGATGAAATCATTAGGATCTGATGATCCCTGGGCCTTGCATCCTCTCTCCCTCCTTTCCCCTTTGGAAATTCTTGTTTGCCTCATATTTCTTGTGTGAAACTGCAAATGATAAACAGAAATGTCTCTTTTTATCTATCCATATATTTATCAATTTTAAGTCTCTAAGGCCTACTTTGTCCAGTTGTCTTGTTTTACTGTCAGCAGAGCATTATTCTTAAACCTTCCTGAAACAGAGTCAATAGCTTTAGCCATTATTCCAATACCTCATCCAATAAATAATTATTAAACAGCTCCTCCATACAAAGTTACTGCAAGGCACTGCAGAGAGAACTATTTAGGTAAGATGCAGCCCTATATTGTTCAGTAAGGGGGTAGTGAGGAGGGGAGAGTAAAAAAAACACAGATAAGTATCATCCAAAATATTGTATAAGTTCATTAGAGATATACAAGATGCAATGTGCTACCTAAGGAGGAAGGCAGGTTATGATCACCAGAGGAATAAAAATGAGTTCACATTTATGAATCAAGCATTTCTTAAGCACTTTACTAAGTAACAAGCTCTGCTATAGGAACTTGGAATGCATAGAGAAAAATGAAATGTTCTCTGATTTCAAGTAGTTTATGTGTATGTAGTATTTGACATTTTGATGTTGTCTGATCCTTACATCAATCCTATGAGCCCACAGGTTCTATTATGAATCCCTTTTTCCAAGTGAGTAAACTAAGGCTTAGAGAAGTAAAATGATAGATAGAGTAAGTCAAAAGTGGAATTTGAGTCCAGGTACTCTGAGAAAGTACTCTATCTATTCAGGCAAACTGTTTGAGTTTGTAATCAGAGATGAGGGAAGCTTTCTCTGGAAGAGGTCAATTATAATTAATTTTTATAACATAAGTAGTAATAATTTTATAACATAAGTAGTTATCCAACAGGTAAAGTAGGGGAAGAAAGGAGGACATTCTGGCATTATACAGTTTGAGAAAAGACACTAAGGTAAGAGAACAGAGGCTGAACCTGATGGATGTTCTCCTTCCCTATCCTAGGTCACCTCAAAAGGCAGTGATTTTCAAAAGCAGGGTTTTTTGACTGAGGATCTCTGTGTGTGGAAGATGAATTTGGTAGTGGTGTAGGCACAGCTTGAGAGGATGTGGTTATTGTCTCAAATCAAAAATGAGAGGTGAGTTTTCATTCTAAGCAATGAGAGAAAGGAGCGGAAAAGAGAATATAAGGAAATGCCAGTGTAACCAAAGGAACAGAATTTATTGTGTCCATTGAAGGATAACTTTCCCAAAATCTTTACTATGTTATTTTGGATGCTTTTTGTTTTTATGTCACATAGATTTTTAATATATCCCTCCTCTTTACACAGCATTGTAACCCTTTATAGAAAGAGTTTAAAAGAAAAAAATAGTTTTCAACTAGCATATCAAGCATTTCTAATTGAATCTACCATACCACTAGTCCACTATCTTCTCAAAAAGTGTTGAGAAGTACATTTTTTTCATTTCTTCTCCTCTCCCAATCTTGATCATTAGAATTATGCAACAGTCAGTATCTCTGTTGTTATTATTGCTATTCTTTCATTTTATACTCTCATGGTTATTAAGTTCACTGGGAATCAAGCACAGGCCATGGAGTTTAGCTGATTTTCCCTTGGTATATTTAGGGGGATCAAAAAGTTGCTTCATCATCCTAAAATCCTTCAACATCAACTGTATCGTTGAAAGTAGCAGGAGCCAAAAATCTAAATACATTCCATGATCTGTGCTCTGGTGCTATTATATTTGTATACTATCTTCTTGATTTGGCTAATTTCATTATGTATTAGTTCATAAGTTTTCCCATGCTTCACTGAATTCTTCATTCTCATCAAGTCTCATGATACAGTAACATTTTGTTGCATTCATTAGCCATTCTCCAAATCTAATTATTGGGCATTTAGTTTGCTTCCAATTGTTTCCAACCACAAAAAAGTGCTACTATGAGTATTTTTGGTTTATGTGGAAGCTTTCTTACTGTCTTTGCCTTCCATGAGGCATATATATGTGCAATCTCTGGATCAAAGAGTATGGACATTTTTAAACTTTTAAAATATAATTCAAATTGCTTTCTAGAATACTTAGACCATTTTTCAGCTCCACCAATAGTGGTAGTGTTTCTTTTCTTTTTTTCCTTTTTTTAACTCCAACACTCATTCTAGCTTTTGCCATCTTTGTAGCCAATCTTTATCCAATGCCTCATCATACCATAAACACTCTGGATATAGCTTGAGTTTTCAAGGTTATTGCCTTTTTGAAACGGACACACCCATTGCTGAAGTTTTGGTCAATAGTAATTATTCATTCTCCATTTATAGAGTAGTGAAAATTCTCTCTTGTGTCAGAAGACCTACAGTTAGTTCCTTATTGTTAAATGGGAATAATATTAATACCTACCTCATAGAGTTGTGCATATCAATGGAGATAACTTAGAGTATTTTGCAAATTTTAAAACATTGTGTAAATTTTATATCAATCTTACAATGTCATTATTCCAAAGGCACTCAAGAAAGCAGTAACTTTTCATATGTACCAGAAACTGTCAAGGGTCTCTTACTTATTAAGGGTCTCTTAAGACGCAAATTTATCTATGGGCTTGGAGGAGTTGTAGAAAATGAAGCTATTAGTTACCATAAGACAGATACTTAATTTCCCCAGAAAACAGAGAGAAATATGGGTACACATGAGGAAAGCCCTGCTTTCCCACCAGGAAATTTTATCTCACTCAATATTTTCCTTTCTTTTAAGACAAAGAGCTTTGCAATGAAATAGATAAGACTAGCCTGGAATAGATCAGGGCAAAGACTCTCTTAATTTTGTTTTCTTCTTTTTGTAGGTAGCAGGTTCAGAGTAGGAGAGAAGCTAGTGTCCTTTTCTGGGCAGTTGGGAACTTTTTTTTTTTTTTTTGGTTTTCTTTTCTCCATTGTCTCTACTGTTTTGCCTTTCTCTCAAAAAAGTGAAACTTGAAATTGTTATTGATTCAATTTAAGCATCTGCTCCTTGGCATTAACTCAGACCTTAATAAGTTTTTTTTTTTTAAAGTCACATCTAGATAGAAAAAGACCTTATGTTTTCCAAAAGGTTCTTACCTTTTGATTGGGTTCGGATATGTATTTTCTTTCTTCTCTTATTAAAAAAATTAAAATAATATTTCATTTTCCAAATACATTCAAAAATAGCTTTCAATATTCATTTTTTTAAAGACTGTTCCAAATTTTTCTCCCTACATCCCTTACCTCTCCTTCCCCAAGACAGTAAGTAATCTAATATTGGTTAAATATGTGCAATTATTTTAAACATATTTCCATAGCTGTCACTCACATTGTGCAAGAAAAATCAGACCAAAAGAGATAAAACATGTGAAAAAAAGAAATTAGTAAATAAATGAAAAGTGAAAATATTATGATTTGATCCATAGTCAGTCTCATAGTTCTCTCTCTGGAGGTAGATGGTATTTTCTATACCAAGTTTATTGGAATTACCTTGAATCACTGCAATGTTGAGAAGAGCCACATCAATTGCAATTGACCATTACATAATCTTGTTACTGTGTTATAGTGTTCTCTTGATTCTACCTGGATAATTCAGCATCACTTCATACAAATTTTTCTAGGCTTTTCTGAAATCAGCCTGCTCATCACTTCTCATAGAACAATAATATTCCATTACATTCATATAGCATAATTTATTCAGCTATTTCCCATTTGATAGGCATCCACTCAATTTCCAGTTCCTTGCTGGAACTATAAAAACTACAAAAAGTGCTGCAAAAACATTTTAGTACATGTGAGTCCTTTTCCTTCTTTTATGATCTCTTTGATCTACAGACCCAATAGTTATACTGTTCTATCAAAAGGTATTCACAGTTTGGTAGTCCTTTGGGCATAGTTCCAAATTATTCTCCAAACTGGTTGGATCATTTCATAACCACAAATACCATATATAATTTCAACAGATAAGATTCCATTTAACTAAGCATCCCATCTGAGTTGGATTTATCTGTACTGAACAAGTTAGAGAGGATCAATTTAAGACCCTCAGCATGGAATCATTCAATTTCAGAGTTTCACAGCTGCCAATGGCTGCCAGTGAGGTCATATATTCTTATATTGGTTTGGGAATTTGATAATCTCTGGTTTTGTTGCCAAAACAATATTGTAGAAATTATGCTGTCCTTATAGGTGGGAGATTTGAGTTTGCATCTCAACTGCAACACTTATCATTTGGGTGAGCTTGGGCTAGTAATTCCATCATCTACAAATGGGGATAATAATACCTCGGCTCACTACTTCACAGGGTTGTCAAGAGGAATGTACTTCATTAATTTTAAAGTGCTCTATAAATGTGAGTTATTTTAATTACATTTTGCTGTTATTTTGGAAGATTTTAAGAGAGCTAATTATTTTTTCTGGTATATTTTTTGTAGCAGCTTGTTAGGAAGTTATAAATCATTACCAGAATTAAATATTTTGAACACTTGAAGTTCAAACCCCCCAATCCCCATGTCCATCAAAAGCAATTTCCTTCAGCATCAAAAAGTTGTCACAAAACACAATCTCCCTATATAGGCAATATAACACCTGCTATCTACTTCAGGAAATTTTTTTCCCCCTTACTGAATTATCAAAGCTCAAATACTCTCAGAAGGTACTTGAAAGGCAATTGAATTATATATAGGTAAGCCATTCAGTTCTTCATTTCTGCAAGATCTTAAATTTTAAAATTCCATATCCCTGAAAGCTCTTTTATTCTGTTTTGGCAAAACAGGAGTTATAAGAAGAACAAAGCAAGTCAATTAGTTTATTTATTTTCTGGAAGGCTCTTTTGTCTTTGTCTTGAAATATGGAGTGAAACCTTTCTGTTCAGTCACTTAGACACCTGCCCTAGTTTTTTACTATTTTTTGTTTTTGTTTTGATGTGTTTTTTGCTTTGTGGTTGATCAGAGATTAGATTTTATAGCTGTATATAGTATGTGTATGCATATATATGTATTTATACATAAATATATCTTTTCTTAATTATATCTTGCTTAGGAGTGGTAAGGGAATGAAAGGGAAAAAAAGAACAAAGTAAATAATGTGCACAGCAAAGAACAATTTATAAGAAAGTAAAGAAAAAATGGTCATTCATGAATATAAATTTTTCTACTAATATATATACTTTCTTGATGTGGTAATTTGTTGTTATAAATTTTGAATCCTCCCTGATGTTCTGCTGGGCACATGATAATGTTTTGCTTTATTTTGTTTTGTATTTCTTTTCTGTTTTTCTTTTTTTCTTACTGTTTTTCAAATAAATAAATAAATAGATGAATTTTAATGACTCATTCTGGGACATATGCTTAGGTAGGATTATTTCCTAACTCTTCTATTCTTTTTCACAGTACACTCCATTGTCCATCTCTGCATCTTCATGATGGCTTTTATTAATTGCTCTCACTTCTCAGTCTACATTGCCTAATTTCTTTGATTTCCTTCAGGACCTAGATGAAATCAGTTTTCCTTTCCCCTTGCTGCAGTACCTTCTCTTCTGAAATTATCTTCCATCTACTCTCTATATATTTTATAGTGCCTATTTATTTTCATATTTGTCTCATTAAAATGTGAGCTCTTTGAATACAGGTACTTTCTTTGCCGTGTGTGTGTGTGTGTGTGTGTGTGTGTGTGTGTGTGTGTGTGTGTGTGTGTTCTGAATGATTAGTGTAGTTCCTGCCTTAATAAATGTTTATTGACTGACTGGCTATCTCTTAGGCCATTTTGTTTGACCTCTTCTGGATTTTAATTATTTTCTTATTTGCATCATTATATTTTAATTATATCTTGTGTCCTTACTAGACAGTTGTTTCTTAAGTGCAGGGCCTGTTATCATTTTTCATCATTGAATCCATTGTTTTTTAGTCATTTCCATTCTGTCTGACTTTTCATGATCCCATTTACAATTTTCTTGGCACAGATTCTGGAGTAGATTGCAATTTCCTTCTTCAACTCAATTTACAGATGAGGAAATTGAGGCAAATGGAGTTAGGTGATTTCCTAGGATTACATAGCTAATAACTGTGTAGGGCCAGATTTGAACTTGGGAAAATAAGTCTTCCTGACTTCAAACCCAGGAGTGATGTGCTACCTAGCTGCTCTATTGTGTCCCCAATACCCAGCATAATGCCTGAGGAGTAAGAGGTTAAAAAAATGTCTCTTGAATTTTTTAAATCATCCTGACTCTATGCTACATATTTTATACCATACTATATTGCAACCATACTTGGTAAACAATATTTCCAAACCCCATCTGCTGCCCTTCTTCTTTCTCAATATCCAATTACATAAAATTTCATTACAATTAAAAAATTTATGGATAATTTGTTGTAATAAAACTTGGCCATAGTTGGTGTTTTTAGGGTCCTTAGTCCACCTACACTTTTGTAATTTTTTTTTCTGCTTTACAGGAGAGTAATGGGAAATAACAATCCCTTTTCAATTATTCATAATGATTAAGAAGATGATTAACATGGATAATTGGAATTCCTGGATAATCTCTCCAGCTGGGTCACTAATTACCTTGTTTCTCATGGTAGAGTTTGTCATAGGAGAAGGACTTTAGTGTTAGGAAATGTTCTCAGATTTATTTCAGTTCAAGAAGTAGGTATTAAGTTCCTATTCTCTATAAAGCATCTTGATAGGTTCTAGGTGTACAAAGTTGGAAAACTGCAAATTCTGTGCCCTCAAGGAGTTTTTAATCTAATATACAGCTCTTAAATTGTTTTGGTAGAGAATGTTAACCCACACTGATAAAAATTAAATCTGACAGCCCCATCCCTATTCCCTATCATCAAATATTGCCATGTAGCACAACAAATGAAACTCCAAGATTGTCCCCTAATGCAAAATATCTGGATATGTAATAAATCATTTAGATTTTAAAATCCAATCCTGGGTCTTTCCTCTAGTACACTGTGCACACATATAGGAAGATTTCAGCCTACTTTCAAATTAGACAAGCTCAAAATATTTAAAATGAGTTTTTTCTTGCATTATGTTTTAATTTATATAAGCAAAAGCTTAAGATGCCACATAAGCTACAAAGGATTGGGAGCAATAAGAATGACATATAAGTAGAGAGGCCACCAATCTCATCAGACCATAGCAAGAAAAAAGATGGCTAATGATTGTCATTTACAGATGCTTCTCTGGAGGTATCAGACTCAGCTTTGCCAACTCTTTAACATTATCCTGGATTAGGATATAAGGAACTCAAGGGAAATAATTGTGGGTTTTAAAAAATCTTGTATCCCCAGAAAATCATGTAATAACTAGTACATGTCAGGTGATTAATAAATTCTAATTGATTAATTGTACAGATGGGAAAAGAGAGACCAGAAAGGTAAATTGTCTTACCCAAATGCACAGAACTAATTAATAAGAGATCCAACAGTAGAACCTGAAACAAGTTTCACTGTCCTGTACTGATACATAACCCCTAATCCAGGCACCAAATTTATTAAACCTTCCTTATCCATAGATTTGGGTTAAGATATTCATAATTTCTAGCTTTCTTTTGCTACTATTGCTATCATAACTGGACACCTAGTTTTTTTTTTTTACTTTTTTAAACTTAAATACAAAATTAAAAAAAGAAATAAAATATGCTATGTTCATAGCATAACATATGTTCAGTTCAAAAATAAAGCAATAAATTTATATTTCCAAAAAGTCTGTATAATAAATACTACACATTGCATTCAGAGCTGTCCATCTTTTCTTTGCTTCATTTTAGGTTTTCTTTTGTTTTCTGCTATGCATTTTTAACTTTATTTTTCTCCTTTCTTCCTTCTCCCTCAGCTATCCTATTGCCCCCACTCCATCCAAGAAGGTTACAATTAAGTTTAGAAACACATAACACATATACAATCATACATACACACACACACACACACACACATATTATATATACATTCATATGCATATATGTAAGACTACACTATGCTTATTTTCAGTTGTTCTCTAAGGCGGATAGCATCTTCCTTTATAAATCTCAGTCTTTGTATATTTTTTCTCAGTCCAATGGCTTGTCATTTCCTACACCTTGTGCTCTCTAGTTATTTTAAATAATCTAAAACAATATTGATTAATGTGGCTGACACATTATAGTTTCCCTGTTTTTTCTCATTTGATTAAGTCTATTTTATCTTTCTCTTTGAGATCATTATTATGACCCCTTTAAAAAATATGTATATATACATATATATATAATACATTCTATTTTTGATCTTTCAGTTTGCATGTATCTCTCATTTTTATAACATTTCTTGAAAGCAACAGATTGTTGAGTTCAAATTTTTAATTTAGTATCTGTTTGCATTTTATGGATGCATTCATCACATTCTAAGTTATACTTACTTGTATATTTTCCCCCTTCCTGTTTTCCCTCACTATTCTTCTCAATCTATTCCTATTCCTCCTCATTCCTCTATTTCACTTCTACCCACTACCTTGCCTTTCTGGTCCTCAATCTATCCATCTTTCCAAGAATTCCTGTCTTATCCGTTCCCTCAAACTTATCACCTTGTCTTTTTATTTCTTTCTGAATTTAGTAGACTTTTATACTCACCGATATATGTGTGTGTGTGTGTGTGTGTGTGTGTGTGTGTATGTATCTATAGTTTCCTCTTTAACCCATCCCCAATGAGAGTAAATTTTCAGCATTGTCTCCCCTAATATTAACATTTGTATAAATTCTTCCTTTTTTTTGCCTAATTACTTTTGTTATGCCACAGATCTCTTTACTCTTTTTCTGTTATGTCACAGATCCTGACTCAGTTTCCCTGTATGAGTTTCCCTTATCTCCGTCTCCCTAACTAGTCCCCTAAGCTGTAAATCCCACTCTGGTCTGTTAAGACTGAGGACCATTTACTCTAAGGTTATAAATTGTTAGCACAAGCAAGATAAACAAGAGAGTAAACCTCCTGACTCTTTTCTGTCCTTAAGAATTTACAATATCCCTCTAAAATATTTCAAGATATCTCACTGACATCTTTATTTCTGTGTATTCAGACATCCTGTTTCTGGGGTTTTTTGGGTTTATGGCCTCCCCTATCCTGACAGAAGCTTTCTCGCCTTTCCCTCTTCTTTGTCTCCAAAAGGTACTTAAAGGTTAGAGATTCTCTCATTCAGCACTGGATAATTTTACTCTCCCATTAATAAAATATTAAAAACTCTCTAATCTCTCTCCTGCCTCAGTTTCTCTGGCATTACACTTTTTTCTCTCTCCCTACATAGTTTTATTTTTATTTTTTTGAATCATCCCATCATTATCTAGGGCAACCCAAGCTTTTGTTTCAAACTACATAAATAAAAATGGCAGTCATGAAAGAACTGATATTTCATATAGAAATGATTTATCCTTATTATATTATTAAACATAATGTTATATATAATATTCATATAATTAGCCTGTAATATTTATATTTCTCCTGGATGTGATGTCAGATTTTCCTTTAAGTTCTGCTATTTTTTGTGACAAATACTTGAAAGCTTTGTTAAATGTCCTTCCCCCTTCCTCCACCCCCAATCAAGATTATATTTAACTTTGCTGTGTAAGTTATTTTAGTTGAAACCCCAGCTCTTTTGCTCTGTGAAATATAGTATTCTAAAATCTATGGTTCTTCAACATAGTGGCTGCTAGGTCTTCTGTAATTCTTATTGTAGTTCCATGATATTTAAATTGTTTTTTTTTCCTTGTTTCTTCTATTATTTTCTTCTTAATCTGGGAGATTGGGAACTAGACTAGGGTTTTCCTGTAAATTTTCTTCTTGGGATCCCTTTCAGGTGTTAATCGGCATATTTTTTTTCTATTTCTGCTTTGTCGTCTTGTTCTAGGACTTCAGAGTAATTTTTAAAAATAATTTCTTTCTTGTAATAGTGTATCAATTCTTTTTAAATTATAATTTCCATGCAGTCTCACTATTCTTCTATTATTTTTCTTTGATTTATTCTCTAGATCAGTTATTTTTTATGAGACATTTCAAATTCTCTTCACATTCACAGTTTTTCTTTTTTTTTTTTATTTCTTTATGTCTTACAGTTATATTAGCTTCCCTTTACCTAATTCTAGTTTTCAAAGAAGTGTTTTCTTCCTTAAGTTTTTGGCTCCCTATTTCAAATTGGTTGATTTTCTTTTAATAATTTTCTTCATTTTCTTAAGTTGGTCATATTTCTTTTTCTAATTGTTCCTCACTGTCCCATATGATTTTAAAAATCCTTAGACCCTTTTGATGTTCCTCATTGAAAAGGATATTATTTTAGCTCCACTATCTTCCTCTGAATATGAACCTTGGTTTTCTCTATCTCCATAATAGCTCTATATGGTTGAGTTCTTTCTCCTTTTCATGCTAATTTAAACATATGTTGTTTTATTTTATTTTTAGCAGCTATTAGTATGATCACATTCTATTGTGGGGAATGCCTGAAATTTTAAGTCCTTCTTATTAAACTTTGAGCTTTCTTTTTCACTCCTAAGCCTAGTAACACATTGTCCTGTTTATGATCTTACACCCTGTCTTCCCTTGGTGGCTACAAACTGCAAAAATCCTCTCTTCCCTAATTGAAAGAAGGGATGCTGCTCTTCTGCAAGAGCTCACAGTCAGCAGGGTCCCTGCCCCTGGATTCTGAACACCCCAGACATGGAAGCTCCCTTCTAGCAGTTGCAACCTAGTCTGGGATGTGTCTGGTCAGCCCAGGGCTATTTGGTATTCCTTGGCTGTGGAAGGTAATCTTTTCCTATTCTGTTGTCAGAGATTAAAATTCTAAGGCTGAGGCTGCTCCCAACCCTAGCTGCCAGGGGTTTGTTGTTTGTTGATTCTGCAAAGTTGTTTGGGGATATTTGCACTTCACTCAGCCTGAACCTCTGCCCCATAAGTCAAGTCTTTCCTAGGGTCTTCTTAAGTTGTCTTTACAGAACAGTTTCTTTAGCCTGACTTTTGTTTATTTCCAAGGCTCTACATTTCCTTTGAGACAAGGTACTATTTTTTTTTTTTAATGTGGAGAGCTGAAAGTTTTCTTACCTATTTAACCATCTTCCCAGAATCCTCTTTCAGACACCTAATTCCAACATGCATTTTCTCCTTCCTTTCTATACTCTGGTACCACACACTTTAGACCAGTGGCATATTTTTCTAGTGAATGAGAAAGGGAGTATAATTTCATCTCCTTATCAACTCAGTTGATGATAAATTCACAGAAATGTAATTACAAGGTAACAATGTATACATTGAAATGAACTATAAAGTTGCATATATACACTGATCCATATATAAGATATGAATCTCTCCTTTTTTTAAAATCAAGAAGGAAGCAAGGGGTGAGAAAACAAATTGGACAAACTTGAGTTTTATATAGGAAATCAAGATTATTCAGTCACATCAGGAGCTACTGAAAGGAAGAATGAAATGTTTTCGTCTTATTTACATTGGCTATATATCTTTGAAAGAGAAGTTATCAGTCAGTCTATGACTTTAGGGAGACAGACTCACTGAGACATGATTTTTTCGTGATTAAAAAAAATCCCAATGAAATAGTCCCTCAAAGGGTCAAGGAATTCAAGAAGCAGGATCTCTGGAATTCTAGGAGCTCACCTTGAAAATCACCCAGAAGAAATGTGCCCAAACAGATCTGTGTGAAGACTCTATAAAGGAAAAACACAATACACAATATTTCTAAACATAATCGTTCTAGGAGTTGTGATTGGCTTCAGATCTATTTTTCTAGTCTAACCTTTCTGCTAACCTCGAGTGTATATCTCCAAGTGCTTACTGGACTTTAACCAGATGCCATATAGATATCTTAAATTCATCATGTACAATATTGAACTCATCATCTTCCCACTACACACACACATACTCCTCCACTTCTTACCTTCTCTCTTGTTGAGAGTACCACCAATGTAGGCTTACAACTTAGATGTCATCCCTGCATTCTCATTCTTTTTCACTCTCCTACTTCCCCAAGATATATAGATATTACAGTGGATCAGGGAGATCCAGGTTCAAATTAGTTTTTTGATACTTAATCATTGTGTGACACTGGGCTAGAGAGAAATACATGAGGGAAGCAGATACTAAGAAAGGAAATAAAGGATCTGCTAACTTTCTATTTTAAACCATTATCTTTGATAAGTTGGTGACAAACTTAGTTATTTCTTCTGATGAAGTAGTATAAGTATTCTTAGTGTCTTCTTCACTTAGGTATCCTGGTGCAAAGCTTTATTGTGGCCTTATTGTAATTATGATACTACCTGTGCTATTCAAACTTCTGTGAAAATCAGATCCTAATTTAGACAAAAAATAACTCTTATTTGTATAAAGCTTTCCTCACACTATCCCTGAAATCAGTGCAATAAGTATGATTATCCTCATTAAGGAAACAAAAATCTGGAAAGTCAAACCACTTGCCAATAAGTGACTAAGGTTGCATTTGAACCCAGGTCTCCTGATTCCAAGTATATGGATATAATCAGTATGTCACAGTGGTTCTCAATAACAAAAGCAAATAATTTGAAGGGCTCTGTTTTTTTCAATTTCATCTCTTAAGAATGTTTCTGTGTGCATATATGATTAGCAGCATAAATCCCCATCCAATGTATGAAGTTGCTTTAGGTTTAATTAATTAAAGTTGTAATTAAAATTGCTCTTAGGATTCCTCCTATATACTCACCTAAAGAGTATAGGAAGTTAAGACAGAAAAGCAGATGAATAGCATCATAAAACAACAGATAAGGAAAATTACTTTCTAGTCATTGCTATTGCATTTAATTAAAGCCTTCTTTGGCTGCTATGCTTCAAACCTCTGAAAAATTTCAAACTAAGCACTTCTCTTCCTAGAAATATTTTTTTAACAACTTTAACATTTCTGGAGATTCACATCACTTTTTAGACAATAAATCAAGGTTAAAGTTTTGAATGAAGTAGCTTTCTTATCTTAAAGGTAAATTATGATTATGGGAGAGAAGATTTTATTTGCTTTATAAAATATTCAGTCATCCAGAGCCTTTAAAGACTCAGGATAAAAGTACTATTTAGCAGCTAAATAAAATAGAGACACTTATACTTGGCATTTTAGTGTTCTCAAGATGAGTCATTCTACAATAGATATTATTAGTACTATTATTTTACAATAGATATTATTAAGTAAAGAAAGGCAGGACTTTATAGTGGAAAGAGGATTTGAAAAGATTTGAAAGTGAGGAGCCAAAATTTAAAACCTCTTTTGCTTATTTATTATCTCTTTGGTTTTGGGTAAATCACTTAATCTGTCTGGTCCTAAATTTTCAATGGGTAGGATTAATTCTCTTTCCAGCTCTAAATACCATGAGGCTCTGACTTTATTCAGTAAGAATTTCCCTCTCACATGATCTCAGGACATCTCTGATGATTTTTGGAAAGCAGAGATTTTACTTGTCATAGACCTTTTTGTCTGTCTGACCAAACAATGTTTCTATGGACCCAAACATCGTTTCTAAATTTCAGATCATTGTTTCTAAATAAATAAAAATATAGGATTGCAAAGCAAACCCATTATATTGAAATGCAATTGCTTTTTTAAAAAATAGTAGTCAAGGTTAAAAACAATTACTTTAGAGTCTTTCACAGGGAAGTCCCTTTTTGATAAAGCTTTATGTTATTTCTTAATAATGATATTTAGGTTTTTGGTGATGGTGGAGGTTGTTGTTTTTTTAAAATCATGTTCTTCTGGGAGTTCTGTAATTTTTAAGGAATTTCTTTATAGTCTTCTTCAAAGTGATTTACTTTGACTTAGATGGAATTCAGGTATTCTGTTGATGTTTCTGCTTCTTGTTTCTCTTCTTTCAAATTTTTTATACTTCAGTGTTTTCTTTTTCCAAATCTGTAATTTATTTCACAAAGGCTCTACTTCTTTGCAGAAATCTCTATCATATCTTCATTTTTCCTACTTTGTTTTGTGTGACTTTATCCTACATCAGAAGTTTTAATTTCTGATGTATATTCATTCATAATTTCCTTTTATGAATTTTATTTTTCCTATGAACCATTCTAGAGTTTCTTCTTGTTGTTTGTGGTTTTTGAAGAGTCAATAGAATTGAAGAGTCCTTAATCTTTTATCAGACAATTTTGGTTCATTTTCTTTCATTTTCTAATATTTGTTCAATATATTTTGGTTTATTTTTAGAGCCTTATTTATTCTTCTTTCTGTTTTTAGGATAGAAGCTGTTTGCTCATCTAATTTACATGGAGTTTTGTTTTTTGATATCTTGTTATTCCAACTCTGTCACTTTTCTTGTGTTACATTAGCTCCCACCCCCTAAATCTCAGCTGATGGGAGGCCTTTCTCCCTTGATCTAGGTGACACAGAAATTGGCTGGCCTGGTTCTTTTTGAGCTACCTTTTAGGGAACTAAAAGTAACCTTAGGAAAATGTCTGTCCCCTCTTTTGACAAAGGTCTGGTACTGTTTCCCTAGTTTCTAAGCTTGTGTGGGGGATATTTTTTAACCCAGTATATTTCCTCTTTCTCTCTCTTCTTCCATATACATGATTGGGCAGACTCACTATCTGCTTCTTCTTAGAGGATAGGATGAGGTTTTCAGTAGTTTTAGCAAGGTCCAGAGGGACGATGAGTCACTGAAGCAAGCATATGGAATCATTTGGGGAGAAGGATGTTGAATTAGAGCTTTAAGTACTAAACTGCTTTGAAGTTATATTAATCCATTGAGTTTTTCCTTATTGTGGGGAAACGATCTTGTTTTGTGGCATCTGCTGAAGCCATCTTGTGCATAATTACTTGAGATTTTAGGGTAGAAGAGCTTTGTAGCAAACTTTTGTTCTGTTGTCTTACTGATTATGTGATTTGATGTAGTTTTAATAACCAAATTTTACCATGTAACCCATAACAGTAGCAGCATAATGTCTTATACATAGTTGATATTCAGTAAAGTTATGCTGAAGGAATGAAAGAATGACTCTAAATGTTGTTTTTTTTTAAAAATAGTCCATCAAGTATTGATTGATGTCATGCATTTTCACATAAAACAGTGAGAATCTGACTTTTTTTGCATTAAGCATTTGTGATATCAATTTTATACATGCATGTATACGTATCTCTATACATATATACATATGGATCTCAAAGTTGATATGAGAGACTACATTCAACATATACAATGTGTATCTATATGTGTCTGTGTATGTGTTTTCCTTTCTATAGGATTTCACAAAAGAAATAAGAATAGGGCTAATCTCGCCTTGTCACATTAAAAGATCTTTATTTTTTCTTTAATGTCAGACTTAGACATTGTTTTCCATTTACTTAGCAAAGAAGGCCATAGACTAGTCTGGTGCAAAATTAAAAAAAACAGCATTATATAGCTCAAATTTTCAATAATAAAAATCCTTAATAATTGCACTTGGGAGTTTGGAATTGAAAAGGAAAAGTGAAACAATGTCCAAAGTGATGATAAAAATGTCACTTAACTGCCATTGTGGCTATGTCATGTCAGTGGCACATAGTTTGGGGAAGAATACAATCTGTAGGAACATTGATATAATATTTTAACATGTGAAGATAAAAGTTTACTTTGAAGAAAGTCTCACTGAGAAATATAGGCTCTATTCCTATGCTGCTGTTTAGTTGTGTCTCTTTGTGACCCCATTTGGGATTTGCTTGGCAAGTATTAGAATGGTTTGCCTTTTCCTTCACCAGCTCATTTGATAGATGAGGAAATTGAGGCAAATGGGATGACGTGGCTTGTCCAGAATCACAAAGCTAGTAAATAACTGAGGCCAGATTTGAATTCAGGTTTTCCTGATTCTAGCCCACTGCTCTATCTACTATGCCACTTGGCTGCCCATTCTAGTCGTTTTTATTATTTTTTAGTGTTCTCAGTATTTTCCATGTTTGATTTTTTTTGCATGCTTATGTATATACATTAACTTGGTCTTCAAGTTAAACTGAACTTTTCCTTATTTAAATAAACAAACAAAAAATACAAACTAAAGCAAAAACTGACTCTAAGCAGTTGTATTCAACAAATTGACTATCTTCTTGTCACTACAGCAATTCTTAGCAGTGACAAACCTAAATAAAGGTAACTTCTGGCATGTTTCTACTAAGTACTGTCATCATCCTGCTTTTCTATTCTTGCTATAGGGCCTGGGAATTTATTCTAGAATTTGGGAGAAGGGGAGAGCAACCCATATAAAGAAGGCTAAACTTCCCAAAAACCTTATTTCTCTAATTTAAGTTCATACCAACTCAAGGGAAGTTTTGCTGTGTATATTTTCTAAAGAGTGATTTATACACCACAGCACAATCCTTAATTGCAGGTTCTGGTGTTATCTGTTTCATTTAGTAAACTATTCTAGAAAGCATTACATGAAATAAAGTAGAAAAAGGGTTAATTCAGAAAAGATTAATTTGTATTTTTCTGTTGCTATTAGTACAGCCTCCTTACTAAATGTTTGAAGCTCAACACATCAATTAGCAAGTCAAAAGAACTCTTTAGGAGAGATGGCTCATGATCCCAAGAAAAAAAAGACTAACAAGAATTTTCTCTGAAAATTACCACTTAATTTTTTAATTAGCCACATTTTATAGAGATAGAAATTTGAGGAAAGTGAATGAGGGATTGAGAGTTCTAGGGATTTAGGTACAAGCAGTACTTCACTATTTCAATACTGCATTGAAATCAGTATTCCTCTTCCCCATTGTTGAGAATTTGTAGGTATACAATGACAGGAAAAAGTAAGAAGTAAAACAAGTGTCCACAACTTCTTTCTGTCAAAAATAAACAGAAAACAACAACAATATCAACAAAAGCAAATCCATGGAGATAGAGGGAACAACATAGACAAATAATATCCAAATGCTACACATAAAGTGATTGCTGGGAGGAAAACTGAAAATTAGTCCAAAAGGCAATGAAATATGATCATCTTTTGAAATAGCCTTATGAGATATGAAATGAATTAGAAAAGTGCAATTAATGTTTGCAATAACCAGACTTTTCTGTTGATAAAGTTTTGATTTTGTTTTGTATATGTTTGTTTTTGACAGTTTCATAGTAAAGCACATTTCAATGGGTATCACTTTGAATAGGACCTGGAACCACTCTTGTCTTATAGCTAATTTGAAAATATACTGCAGTATTTTCTCAGTAACAATTTAATTAGATTATTTAGTCTAATTTGAGGATAACTCCAAAATCAAGGGTTTCTGAAGAAACCCACATAGATCAAGATTACCTCAAACATAGTTACAATTATCTTTTTTCCACACTAGAGTCATCCAAATCATCCAAATCAAAATTCCTTCATTACAACAGAAGAACCCTTTACCGAAGAGGACTAGTCTCCATATTGTACTTCTGTTTAAGGAGTTTGTGTGACATAATTTATTACCACTGATGACAATATCTACTGCATACATCTAGTCCAAATTTATGATAATAGAAAAGTCTTCATGTAAAAGTTCAAACCAGCTAAAATTCAACTAAATTAAAAAAGTTTAAAACCAATTCTTCAGATGGTGAAAAGTTCTATTATGATCTGAGGAATTGGTTTAAATTGTCTGTTATTCATCTAAGCCCTGAGTAGGCCATCAACTGTCTCCTCAGGAAGAATAACTATTTGGGGGTGGGGGTTAGGGGGAGAGAATTTACCAACACTCTGTCCCAAGGGATCCTTCTGATTCTCTGGCCTCCTCACTGTGGAAGTTTTAGGGCCAACCCTTTAAGAAAAATCCTCTTAATGTGTTTTAAATAATATAATTACAGTGAACTGATAGTTATGTTTTCAATATTCAAAAGCTCCAATTCAAAAGTCATTAATTAACTTCCTTGAGCATAGAGCACAGAACATGACATTCCATTAATCTTCCCAAGGAGCTTCACTGGTGGCCCTCTCATGGGTGGAATGTTCTTCCTCTTTACTTCTGCCTTCTGTGAATTTCTTCAAGATTTGGCTCAAATTCCTCTTTATATAGGAGGCTTCTCCCTTCTTCACTCCTCCCAATTAATCTTGTTTTTGTTGTTATTATATGACCAAATCTTCATGACCCCATCTGGAGTTTTCTTGACAAAAATGCTGAATTTGCAACTCATTTATATATTATAATCTTAGATTTGGAGGGAGGGGTACTAAGAAGTGGTCAATTCAGTTGTATTCAATACTTTGTAACTTCATTTGGGGTTTTCCTAGCAAAAGTACTGGTGTGATTTGCCATTTCCTTTCCAACTCATTTTATAGAGGGGGAAACTGAGGCTAACAGGGTTAGGTGACTTGCCCAGGGTTACACAGCTGTTAAGTCTCTAAGGTTGGATTTCAATTTAGATCTTTTTGACTCCAGAAAAGATGCTCTATTCATAACACTACCTAGTTACTTATGAGAGGTTGAATAATATCAGTTCAATTCTGAACTGGTTTGACA
The DNA here is from genome assembly GCF_016432865.1 of Antechinus flavipes. Taxonomy (NCBI): domain Eukaryota; kingdom Metazoa; phylum Chordata; class Mammalia; order Dasyuromorphia; family Dasyuridae; genus Antechinus; species Antechinus flavipes. Next base: position 142,927,713 of record NC_067398.1, on the reverse strand, counting down.
TTTTCTTCTCTTGCTCATTTTATAAATGAAGAACTGAGGCAAACAGGATGAAGTGATTTGCCCAGTCTCACACAGCTAATAAGGTTCACATTTGAATTCAGGTCTTCCTGATTCTAACCTGAACTCTATCCATTGACCCACCTGGCTACCATCTTCTCAGTAATTGATTGTAGAGGGCTGGAATTCTGGAGAAGTATTCTTGAAACAAGGTGTTAACTCAATGGAATTGATGAGATGATGGTTCTCTAATATAGATATATATTTAGCACTTAGCATGGTGATGTAATGGTTCTCTAGTTCATACATATTCAGAATTCTGTAATGATGTAATTGTACTAAGTATATAAATGCTGAGAAGGACTGGAAATGAGAAGTTCCATTTTTGACCAACCTCATGGTGGCTGTTCTGCCTTCATTACTTTTTCACTAAGATCAAAGACTAGGGCTAATCCTGAGGTCCTCCAGAAAGCTAGTCTGAACATTACATTTTGGCACCTGAAGATATATAAATAACATTCACACATATCCCTCCTTCAATTGATGTTCATTGTTTAATCAAGGTTCAGCAGAAAGGCAGAAACTCTAGGGTTTTTTTTTGGGGGGGGTGAAGGGGATGGGGGGTTGGGGATGTGGGGAAGGGTTGGCTTCACTTTCTAAAATTAATATGAATAATGGGGCTGCCATCTCCTCTTCCCTTCCTCCTTTTTTTTTCCTTATTGTTATTGAGGTACTTCTGGTGCTTTTAATATTCTCCCCACAGCCAAACCTGATATGGTCTTTGAGCTTTCTAATGTCTCTTAGTTTGGAAGGGATGTTAGCAGCCTCTGAAAAAGAAGAAGCTGTCTTTTTGCTTTAATGCTAAACTTGCAATGCCCTAATTTCTGATTATCCATGCCCTTTGGTTTTCTTTCTGTTTTTCATCAGCTCCCCCATCTGAGTAAGGAGAAAATTAGCAAATTTTAAACATTCATAACTGTGCACTTCTGTCTGTTGGCTGTCTTTTTCCAATTTTTGTTCAGGAAAGGAGACTATACAATAATTGAATGAAACGAGGGCTATAGATTTGGTTTGTTGCTGATGTGCTTCCCATCATATCCCTTCCTCTCCCACAGAATCTCCCCCAGATCAACAGCTTCCTCTTGGAACAGAAGAGCAAGGGGCAAGTCATCTGAGACAGCACAGAATTACCTCATTAACTTCTTCATTTCTCTGTGCAAGTGCTTGCTACATGGGGAGATTTTGCCTCAATAAATTTATAGAGCATACATGAGATATTTTCTCCAGAGTTTGCCAACTTCAGAATCTCATTTCCAACCTATTCTTATAGCTAGAGTTGAATAGGGTATACAACTCTGGAGCAATAATTCAGATTTGGCCTAACAATGGACAGAACATGTTGGAAAATCTTCCTTACACTCATAGTTAGGAGAGAAAAAAGGATAACTCATTACTCTATTCTTCAGTTTCTTCATCTGTAAAATTACCAGATAAACTTTATGGGTTTTTTTTTTGATATGCTAAGTATTTTTAATTTTTTTAAATTATTTTTTAAAATAATATTTTATTAACAGAACCCATGCCAGGGTAATTTTTTACAGCATTGTCCCTTGCACTCAGTTCTGTTCCGATTTTCCTCTCCCTCCCTCCACCCCCTCCCCCAGATGGCAAGCAGTCCTTTACATGTCAAATAGGTTACAGTATATCCTAGATACAATATATGTGTGCAGAACCGAACAGTTTTCTTGTTCACAGGGAGAATTGGATTCAGAAGGTATAAATAACCCGGGAAGAAAAACAAAAATGCAAGCAGTTTATATTCATTTCCCAGTGTTCTTTCTTTGGATGTAGCTGCTTCTGTCCATCCTTGATCAATTGAAACTGAATTAGCTCTGTTTATCGAAGAGATCCACTTCCATCAGAATACATCCTCATACAGTATCATTTAAACTTTATGGTTTTAAGCTTTCATGTTGCATCATAATCCTTGGAATCTATGAACCTTCCGGCTTCTCCTTCTCTCTGTGTGGGTTACAGATGACCACATTTTCTTCTTTGAATGATTAAAGTTCTGGGTGAATCATTTACATTCCATCAGTATGTAAGAGCCTTGAAGGCAGGGAATGTTTTTGTGCATTTGCCCCTCTTTTCTTCCCTGAGTTTAGCACAGTGCTTGGCCAATAAGAATCACTTATGTAAATAATTGGTGATTGAGCATATAATTTCTGAGCTTTAGTTTCCTCATCTGTAAAATAAAATAGCCATGATTCTTTTGCCTAAAATCATTTTAGGTGGTTTTACAACATGAAAATCCTCACCTATTCTTTAAGACTAGATCAAGAGCTCTTTCATTCCTTTAACCTTCCTCTCCATGCCCATACCCCTCAGGAATAAAGAGAACTTTCCTTTTCATTTAACATATACCTTTGTACCTGTTCTCTGAAAGACACTGGTGTTTGGAAAGAACTTAGAATGCACCATCAGTAGAAAATGGGCTTCAAATTCTGTTTCAGATACATGTTAGATGTGTGACCACAGGAAGAAGTAATTTCATCTTTCTGGGTCTCAGTTACCTCATTAAAATATTTTTAATTTAAAAAAATAGACTTCTGATTTCATTGGCATTTGGATGAAGGTTTGAGCAAGCTAGTTTGCTGAAAGTTGAAGTGACTTTTTCATCACACGTTGTTGTGAGACCCGAGGCATACTCTGTATTCATGGATCTCTCTCTTTCCTCAGCTATAAAATAGGGTTTAGAGTTTCAGAAGTATGCCAGAATCAGTTTGTGCTGATTTATTAAATTTTCCCTGTGAAAATTTATACCTTGGAAATTGGCAAATGCTGCAAATCAGAACTCAATTTAATTTGTTGATTATCAAGACTTATTATTTCTACATCATTCTCAAAGAGGACTAAGAGTTGGTTGCCTGGCATACAAGTGCATTGGACTTAAAAATGATAGACAAAATGTTAATTATGCAGATTAAACATAAAATTGTACATTACTACCAACCAACATCACTCACTCCCTAATCATTCATTAAACATTTACCAGAATAGCCTTAGATTTATAGCAGTAACCTCCTCCCAAGGACTGTCATAAATATCAAATGAAATACTTTGTGATGCTTATTATGTGGCACTTTGGATAGAAATAGAAAAGGAGAAACATTTCTTGCTTTCAAGGAGATTTTATTTTAATTTGTGGAGAAACAAAGTTCAAAGTTCAGCTTCAAGGTTGTTGGAAGACCTAAAACTCTAAAGTGGGCACAGTAGGGTGGATGGCAAAGACCAAGAGTGCCCAGGTTACTTAAGTAGTAATAATGTCAAGGGACTGAAAGACAGAAGTATATAGCAAGGCCTGGAAGACTTTAAAATGCAGTGGCAATGAAGTGGTTACTAAGGCTTGGTTGTTTTCCATCTCACTGAAATGAATAATTTTTGAATTGAGAGTCATTCAAGCTTATCCCAACTGTGTGAACAGTCAGACAGGCCAAAAAGACAAAGCAAAAGAGAAAGGGAGGCTTCCCAGTGGTGACAGACCTTCTTATTATCCTGCCATCTTGGATAGGTTATTACATAATTATATCATGGGTATCATTTATTTTATATTATGGAGTTATGGAAATATTATATGTTTTTCTCTCCACTCCAACCCACTCATTGAAAACTCCATAAAGGGACAGCTAGATGACAAAGCAGATAGAGCACCGGTTCTGGAATCAGGAGCACCTGAATTCAAATTTGGCTTCAGACATTTAAAACTTCCTAGCTGTGTGACCCTGACAAATCACTTAACCCCAAGTGCCTAAGCAAAAAATCAAATCAAATCCATAAAGACCTTAGTTTAATTATATTTGTATCTCCCCTTACATCTATTATAATACTTTGAGAATAAAATACTTAATGTATAAAAAGAATCTTTGAGAGACAGTGTAGTCAGTCTCAGACTTAGGAAAACTTAGATTCAGGTCCTTATTCTGATGATACATAGTATCTTTGAATCAAATGGGCAAATTGCTTAAACACCTATAATTGATAAGTTAGCAGTCTACTTTGGTGGAAGAAATTTCTACCCTGGGAACTCACAGGTGCTTAAGACCTGTGATTAAGGACTGTCAGAGACCTTGGAAGTCATCAGTTCCAACCTTGGCATATTATGGTACAATGAAGGCCCAGGAAAGTTAAATAACTTGTCCAATGTCACACAGTTTGTAAGTGTCTGAAGTGTGATTCAAACTAAGATTTTCTAATTCCAAGTCCAGTATTGTATCCATTGTTTTATATTCCCTTCAGTATTGTTTCCTAAAATGATGAAATCATAGTTCCTTTCCACAAACTTTATTTTTGAATGTCTACACTGAACTAAGCCTTACTCGAGTAATTGTTCATTAACCACAAGGGAGTAAACTTGGTCAGCTAAAGAACCAGAACCATCTGTTCTCATCACTATTAATTGAAAGCCCGAAACTCAGTCTGAACATGGCAGTGCCCAGGCCACCATTTGGGGAGCAGATGTTGGAGCTGCTGTTGTAGTTTGTGCTTTAAAAATATATTTGCTGTGAGAAATACTTACTTGCTAATATTGTCTCTGTTTCTTTTTTTTTTATTTTAGGTAAGTACAGTACCATTTATGAAGTTCTGTAGATTGGTAAGTCTTTCTGTTGTGCTTTTCCTGCTGATTTACATACTTGGAGAGTAGAGAATAGTTAAAATGCTTACCATGATTCAACAGATGCATCATTTTATTCAAGATGAGTATATTTTTTAACACTTGTCTTCTCTTTTGGATCTTTGGCAGAAAAAAGGATTCCATTATTTTAATTTGAATAAAATGCTGTGTTTAATCTAAATACTTGGAGAACCAGGCTTTCATTTTGATAGTAGAAGGAAGGAATAATTGTGCCAATATTTTAGATGTAGCAGCAAGAATTTACTTTGTTAGAAAGCATAAATAACTGACTGAAATAAAAAAGAACACTGTTCATTTTTTCTGCTTTACAAAAAGGAAGCAATTAATTTGTCATTTTAGAAAAAGATGCTTAGAAGATGGACTGACTAATTAAAGGAGGGGATCTTGGAAAGGACCAAGGATATTGACTCTAGATAAAGATATGTCAAAGATTTTGTAGAGAAGATTCTTCTTCTGAAAGGAAGTTGAATTAAATTCTCTCTAAGATGCAGTGATTTTTTTTTGTGTGTGTGTGTGTGCGGCTATTATTCATCACCCTCCAAACCTGAATTGCAGGAAATGATTAAGCAATGTAGTACCAACCTATCTTTCCTTTCTTATTTCTCACTATTCTCCAACATGCACACAATCAGGGCTTCTGGCACACTGGAATATTTGTCATTATGGTTTTGTTTGTTGTTGCCTTCCTGGTTTTGAAGCTTGGCTCATATTATTCCCTCTGCCATTAAGAACAAGATGGCGTCACACATTGTTCCTAGGCCATGTAATATCTGTGACCTCAGCAAATAGCCTCTTTTTTGGTGGGGTCAATTTGTTATTTAGCCAAATGTAGATATTTCTTTATAGGCAAGTTTTGATTGTCATTATCATTTGATTGTCAGAAGCATTGATGCTCATAAAATATTATAAGGTACTATATAATTATTTTTAAGTTCATTTTTATTAAATCAGTTATTGGGATTGTCCCTCCCTCCCTCTATTCATTCCTGCCCCCTGCCCCTAAAGAATATTTTCTACTTGTATTGCAGCTTAAAGTTTTAAAACATTTTTCATATGATAGTACTTTGAAGTGAGTAATGGAGATATTATTAGACCCACTTCATTGATGAGAACACCGATGACCAGATTAAATAAATTGAGTAAAGCAACATAGTTAGGAAATAGTAAAATTGTGTCTCCAACTGAGCTGATGACTCTGTAATTAGAATTCTTTCTTCTGAACATAACCTACCCTCTGTGCCATGGTAATCTCTGGTTCAAGGGCTATTATTTAGCTGGTGGGTTTTTAAAAATAAATATGTATTAAATGGTTCCTTTGAGGTTACTTTTCGTTCTAATACTCCATGACTGTATACAAATATCTCCTAGCTATCTCTGAGTAGATTGTATTTCATGTCCTGAGGTCACCTTTACTAAAAATTCTAGAACTGAGTGAGTGTCCAGATGTATATGTATATTTCTATAATCAAAATATTTTGATGGTTTTTCAGTTATTCATGTTTTTTTATTATCTGTGTCTCCAAATCATTATATGACTATCTAAAAATTTCCTTACCTTCCTCATATCCAGAAATGGCTAAAATGAAGAATTATCTTTTTATATAAATTATGATCATTTATAGTAATATAGCATCCCCCCAACTGTGGTGCATCTCCAAATATCTCTGACCATATGGATTTTCAGAGGATAATTTACCACTATTCTTGAGATTTGTATCATCTTGATATTTCTAGCACTGTTACTTATGAGTTCTCACCAGTGTGCTTCACATAAACAATCTGATAATCACACTTAACTTGCATTTAAAAGGTATCTAGTAAGGTAAAGGAGTAAGAATATTTGGTGCAAAATATTCCTTCTTAGCTGGATGAAACTTACTTTCTCACATAAGGTAATTAAAGAAAGAGAGGTCCAACTTTAAGTACAATAATGATGAGGTGCAGTACTTATACAGCAATCTCACAATTCCTGGTTATTGGAAATCCTTTTCTACTTGTGGAAACTTCCACAAGTTTTTTGTTGGGTTCCAAGGATCAGTGCCTCTGCTAATCTACAAAGAGCCCTTTTCTCTGCTGCAAGAGGATGTCAGTTCCTGCAGATGTCACCTTCTTCAAGTGACTTTCCATGTGTCTACAGACAATCCAAAAATATTGTTCCATAAACTATAGTTCCAGCACCTTTGGTCATCAGTAGGACCTCTAATAGGACCTTTAGATCTCCTGAAATGACTAGGTTGCTTGAAACCTCCCACCTTAGAAATATTTCTTTACTTAAGATAAGGAAAGATTAACATAAAATAAAAATATAAATGTAGGAATGCCCCAAAGAGACACTCAGTTCTTGAAAGATTGTTGAGATTTATATATAGACACACACATATATCCATATACATATACATTTTATACATATCTATGTGTATAATATATGATATAGACACATATGCCTGTGTGTGGAGAGAGAGAGAAACAGACAGAGACAGACAGAGACAGATACACAGAGACAGAGACAGAGAATGAGAATAAGAATAAGAATAATGGGATTAAATATTTGAAACTGATTATTCATTTCTTGGCCAATAGATAAACCTTATCCTGTGGATCTGCAATTTAACAAGTTTTCAGATACTTTGGTGCCATCCTCTCACTCCTGGACACTAATAACCTGTTGGTCTTCCTGTCTTGTCTCCTCACTCCAAGTCATCTTTCACTTAGACCTCAAATTGATCTTAAAATTTCAGCTCTGATGAGATCTAATTCCATTCAGTAAACTCCAGTGACTCCCTCTTAACTAATAGATAAAATATAAACATCCTGTTGGCTTTTAAAGTCCTTTACAATCTGGCTCCTTACTACCTTTCCAGCTTCTTTATACCTTATTCCTCTGCGTGATCCAGTGACTATGGCCACTTTTCTATTTTTCACACAAGGAGACTCCATTAACCATTTGATGCATTTTCACCAGCTATCTCTCATGTCTGAGACTCTTTCCTTCCTCATCTTTTGGCTCCTAACTTCCATGGCTTCTGTCAAGTTGCAACCAAAGGTCAACCTTCTGCAAGAAGCCTTTCCCAGGCTCTCTTAAGCTTAGTGCTTTCCTTTTGATACTATCCTCAATTTTTATCTTATTATATATAATTTACATATGTATATCTATACACATACATATATACATTTATATTTATACACTGGCTTGCATGTTATCTCCCTTATTAGTCTGTAATCTACTTGAGAAGAGAAACTTTTTATTTCCTAATTGCTTACTACTGTACCTGATATATAGTAGATGCTTAATACATGTTTCACTGTCAAGACTATGACATCATTCTTAGGTCTAGTGATCTCATCCAGTGTCTATCAGAGCTCTTCTATAGTTGAATGATCTTTTCTGATTAATTAAGAATTTAATCTATGAATTGTTTGATTATAGGAAAATTCCTTAATATTGTTATCTCTGTTGATTAATTGAGCTTTGAACCCCATCCATACCAATATTTGATTTGTTATGTCCCAAAAATGTTTCTCCTTATGCCATTGTTATGTTGACTTGGGAGTCAAATGTTGGGAATGGTGTATCTTAATGATTATTTTCATAGATGTTAGGAGATTCTTCTGAGAAAATTCCCTCTACCTATCCAGGTTTATCACATATAGTATCAGAGAGCTGCCTGCAGAAGTGCTAAGTATCATATAGCTAAAAGAGGCCAGTTTTGAATCTATGCCATCCTGACGCTAAGAATGACTCTCTAGTCACTACACTTTGTGTCCTCTTAGTATGAGTCTTATGATAATGAGTCATAATAACTGTGATCCACTTAATGCGGTCCAACTACTTTTGGTAAACACTCCTTACCCTTCCCACCGTTTGTTCAAACAACCAGGGGAGCCAGAATAATAAGGACGGAACTCATAAGACTTCCTTCTACTTCATTTTGTACCTGATGGTTCTTTATATATTTGATGTTCTAAAAGAATAGTGCCGTACTCAATCCAAGTAGGAAAATGAGGTTTTTTAAAGCTCAAAGCAATAGTATAAGAAGTGTTCAAATGCTGCCTCAAATCATCCAAGTGATTTAAAGTCTTTCTTTCTTCCAATAAGACCTAATTTTTCCTCTGACCAACATACATAATATTCAGACTTACCGTTTTAGCATTTATTTTTGTACCAGTGACTCAATTAGACTAATTACTGAAGATTATAACTGTTGAGGCTTCTGAGGAACTTAAATTTGTGAAGCTACTTTTTCTCATGTCTATGTGTCATTTTCTATAATTGCAGACATTATGGATGTCATGTAGTCAATTACATTAGCTGAACAAATTACTGGAAAACTATAGTTTCTTGAAAGAGATGAAAATTTTGTAAGTAACAGCATGAATCCCTGACTTTCTGAAAGAATCTTGTATTTGTAACAAGTTTGTGATTATTATCTTCGCCTAAATTAGAGAAGGATTGAAAATAGAATATTTTCCTATTTGAAAAGTGACATTGAGAATTTGTGGCAAAACTGCATGAGTCTTTGAAGTGATATGTTCAGATTGTTTTTTTCCAGTTCTGTTTCTAATTTTTTTTTGATGACTGAGAAGACCACCCAGGTACATTTAAAATGACCAGCAGATGCTTATAGATTTTGTAAACATCTTTCTAATAATGTTTCCAAAACTCTTTCCAAACAGGAAAAGGCCACTTGTGTTTTCTTTATCAGAGCTAGCCAATATGGGAATATTGACCTTTCTAATTGATACTACATCATTACAGGCTTGGGGATATAGTTGAACATTTGTTTCCAAAAATGTGTTCAGATGCCAAAAATAATAGTAATAGTTTGAATTAGTATAATGCATTCTTTTTAAAAAAATTCAAAGCACTCCATATAAATGAATTCCATTTTCTCCAATATCTTCTGTGATGTTAACTTAAAGGTTTTAATATGGCCCCAAAATACATATGTTGTTTTTGTTGTTTTAGGGGATGCTAATTTTGTGTCTCTATGAATCATCTCAGTTTTTGAAAATCAGATACCAAATTTCTTCTTCATTAATGATATGCTCATCTGTTAGTGTTTTTCTCCCTAGAACTAATCCTTTGAATTTATTTTGTATATATCTATTTATGCATATGCATTCTCCCCTAATAAAATGTAAGCTCTTTGAGGACAGGGAGTATTTTACTTGTGTCTTTGTATTCTCTTTGTCTAGTACATAATTGATGTTTAATTAATTTTGTTTGTTATCCAGATTGATGGATTCTAATTAGGTTTTCAGTTGTTTCATAGTTAAGTCATAGGAGACAGTTATTTAGTGAAAAGAGGGTTGGATTTGGATTCAGAGGACCTGGGTTCAAATGCTGCTTCTGCTTCTTATTAGGCATGTCACTTAAGCTCTGTAGGCCTCAATTTTCCCATCTGTAAAAGTTATTTTAAAATTTGTGATCCTCTTTTGATAGGCTTAAATAGGATAACCTTGCAATTAAATACAAAGTCCTTAATGGCTGTGATATGGCTTCTTTCTTAGTCTAGAATCCATCCAAATGAAAAAAAAAGGGGGGAGGGGAGAAGAAAAAGCCTTGAAAAAAAGCATCAGTTGCTACACCCATCTCCTCCTCTGCACTGACACAGCCACCATGTTAGGACGCCAAATTGCTTCTTTTCTCTCCACTAGTTCTCCACCTATTTCAGACCCTTATTATGCCATTTTGTTTTAGGTCCTATTTTTGAAAGTTTTGGTGTGTATTGCACTCCCAGTAAAAGGTGTGCCTGATGACTTGAAGCTCTAACAGGCCTTATCACATTGGAAAGGTTCAAGTCCAGATCCACTATTGAATTATGACTAGAGCGCAAAGGCCAACCTAATAAAATTGGGTTGGCCACAGAATGCTGATTATTCATGCAAATGTGGTAATGAAGACCATGCCCTTAGTTATAGAGAAATTGTCATTTTCTGCCAGCAAAATTATAGTTCTTGGGATTCATGGTATAAAAAGTTCAGTAGTATATTTCCCAGTTTATTGAACCTAAATTAAGCTGTTGCTATTGGTGTTGGTGTTTGATGACTTAGGATTCCATATTGTCTCAAGTTATTCTGAATATAATGTTTGATTATATAGCATATAAGATATGGGTGACTGAACTGAATGTGTATTGATTCCAAATTGTTTGTTTTTAAAATAAAGTCCCGTTACTCTAAAAGTGAAATACAGGGTATGTGTATATAAGCTGTTGACATGATACAATGCAAAGAGTACAGACTCTGTGTGATGCTCACTATCTGTATGATTAATGGTAAATAACTTACTATCCTTGAGCCTCACCTTCTACATCAATAAAATGAAGAGGTTGAATTAGATGGCTTGTTGAAAGGTCCATTTTAGCTCCAGACTTGTTATTTCTGATTCATTTAATTCATTAGTCAAAACAGGGTTCCATTTAATCAAGGCATTACTGTATACAAATGTCTGAATTTATAAACCGGATCAATTAGAAGTCTTTTGTACTTTCTACCATCATTCTTCACTTAATGAAAATATTCACTGTGAAATTCCTTTAAATGGTGAGCTTTTCTTGTGAATTTCAAATTTTGATTAGCAGAAATTAGATTTACATGCAACTCTGCAGGAGTACATTTATTAAATAAGATTAGATACACCAATTGGGTCTTAAGAATTAAGTAACATTAAGACCAAAAGAAAAAAAAACAGACAGTGGAACATATTTGCATGGATATACATATACTGAATACAAGTCTTTGAATTCCCTCCAACATGACTTTTTTCTTAATGATCCAAGACTGGATGGAAGAAAAAGAAGCCTTGGTTGCTACTTCCATTCCCTTCTCTTCACTTCCACAGCCACCATCCTAGCCCTAGATCTCATTATTTTTTCTTTCTTGGACTATTGCAGGAATCTGTTGACTCTAGAGCTAATATAAATGGTTTGTTTGTTTCCTACAATTCACCCTCTATATAATTGCCACAATATCATCCTAAAGCACAGGTCTATCAATGTAATTTTCTTCCTAAAGAATCTTTCCTCCTCAAGATCCCAGTTGCCTTTAAGATGAAGTAACAAAGTTCTCAGTTCAGTATTTTCAAAAATAAGCCATATTGTTTTCACATCACAGTTATTGTTGAATATATCATCATCCCTAAAATCACCACCCCCCGCCCGCCATGTAATGGATGTTGGGAGAGTTAGGAGCATGTTTAGAGTGCTTCACATGCCATCAGGACCTTGAAAAAAAAAAGATGACTTATTCATTCATGGAGAAGATATTAGGCAGCTGCTTCCAGGACAATCATGATGATATAGAAAGGATGATGTAGAGCATACATATACATTCTGTAACTGGTTCTTATTGTTATCCAGGTGCTGAAAGTGCTCTTTAATTGACTATTGGTCAGTATTTAGAAAATCCAATCAGTTTCAACTATGGTCTTTGACTACTTAGTTCCTTATCAAGAGAATCATTTCCTGTCTTGGGACAGTTAGTTCCATAATCCAGAAGTCAGGAACCAAAATTGAGTTTTATAGCCACAATTCCTCATGCAGAAAGCAATGCCCATTCATAATCTCTATTTAAGCCCAAAATATAGGTTTACTTGCATTTTCCTAGCACTTAGAATCCCATCTCCCACATCTATACTTTTTTTTATTATGTACCCATTAGTGATTTGTCCCTTCTTAAAATCCATAGTTTCTTTCAAGTTTCATGTGCCAGTTCCTACTAGAGTGAAATTTTGTTCTGTGCCCAATATGCATGTAACGCCATGAGTACTTATATGGGAACTAAGAAACCTTTTATTTTGCACATTTGGAAAAATTTTGATGTGAACTTTTACCATAAGTAGAATAAATTTTCCTGGAGCAATTCCAGGTGAAAGAAATAAGTCAAAGAGAAAAAAAAATTGCTTAATTTGGACTCATTTTCTAGTACCTACTCTGTATTTATGTGGCCAGAGCACAATTCTTTTTTTACTCTATTAAATATTTTATTCCAAAATCTTGGTGAGGGGCCTCTTTAATTTCAAACTATCAAGATAAAAATTATAACTAGAATTCATCTGTAAGGTAGTTGTCAAGGTCCCATAAATGGCCGTATGGGTAGGTTTATTAAAGAAATCCCTTGTACCTTTTGTGGCAGTAATTAAGAGCCTCTGCATAATTGGTGATCTTTTCCTTAGATGGGAAAACAGAGGCAGTTGTAACTCTGGTTGCTTGGATATTTCTTTGCTCTTCACAAGCTAGAAGAATACATTTGTCTTATTTTGAGTATATCTTTTTCCTTAATCTTTGTCAGTTTCTTAACCTTTCCTAAGAAATTAATGCAAATAAACTGTTCTTATTGATATTGAGCCCAAGATAAATCACACACTGCTCTCTGTTAATTCATAAAACTAGGGAGACAAGCTTTGTATACTCAACAGCAAGCCTAGAAGTATGTCTTAGACATTGAAGTGACATTGCTCTCTTACATTAATGACATTCACTTCTGTGAAGGCCCTTAATATGTAACCCTTATCACAGGGTTATTTATCACAAGCATATTTCACAGGAGCAACTAGTGTTATTAGTTTGAAAGCTAGCAGATTTATCTACTGATGTCTAAAAAATGCTGTGGGTAGTGGAACTCATGATGTTTATAAGACATTTTAGTTTCTTTATTGGAGCAAGAAATATTCAGTAAAAAAATAAAACTTTAGTATGACTACTATCTACAAGCCAGAATCAGTTAGAATTCTTGTTTAGGAAAGAAAGTCAAGAAGCAAATAGATGGAATTCTTTATAGCAAGGGTTCTTAACTTGGAATCCATGAAGTTGAGTTTTAAAAATATTTTGATGATTACATTTAGATATGATATTTTTTTCCTTTTCAATTCTATATAATCAGTTAAAAACCTGTTTCTGAGTGGAGTCTATAGGCTTCACTAGCATGAAGAGTCCACAACACAAAAATGGGTAGGGACCCTTGCTATAGACTTTTTAAATTGTGGGTTGCAACAATCCAAATGGGGCTATATAATTGAATGTGGGAGGTCATGAAAATTTTGGCAACATATATAATATTTAGGTATATAAAAATAAACATATCCATCTTATTAGTATGCAAATTTGCTTTCATCTTTAGTAAATAGTAAGATTATATGCAAAGAATTGTTTGAAAATAAATTTCTTTATAATTTATTATCAGTAAATTTTTGATTTATATACCTATTTTAATTACCTACATACCCAAGATTGCATAAAAATTCCTCAGATGAAAAGGAGTTGCAAGTGAAAAAAGTTTAAAAAGCCCTGCTATATAGACTATTATTCTGACATCTATAGTTTAATAAGTTATTTAAGGAAACTCTCCCATATTCACCTCCAAACAACTTTAAAGTTATGCCCCAAAACAAAACAAATTTTATAGCATTAGAACACCCCCCCCAAAAAAAAAAAAAACAAAGGAGGACATTTTATTGCTGAAGACAACTTAAAAATTAAAGCTGAAAAAGTGGAAGTTAATGACTCTATGAGACAAGAAGAAAATTAAAATACTTCCTTGTTAAAAAAAAAAAACTGACTTAGAAAATAGATCCAAGAGAGATAATATCAGAATTGTTGAATAACCTGAAAGCCATAATCAAAAGTGTACCTGGACAGCATTTTTTTCAAAGTATTATCAAGGAAAACTCTGAGATCCTGGAATTAGAGATTCTAGGAATTGAAATAGGGATTGAAAGAATTCACTCAGGAAAAAGGTCCCCAAATATAAAATTCCAAGGAGCATTATAGTCAGATTTCAGAGATATCAGACCAATTTAAAGATGCTGCAAATGATTAGAAAGAAACAATTCAAATATCGAGGAGTCATGATCAGGCTTACACAGAATTTAGCAACTGCAACATTAAGAGATTAAAGGTCTTAGAATTGGAAGGCAAAAGAAATAAGATCACCACTAAGAATTCCCTACCCAGTGAAATTAAGTGTAATCCTTGAAAGAGGAAAAGCAATGCTCATTCCATGAAATAGAAGGATTTCAAGCTTTTATAAGGAAAATTGAACAAAAGATTTTATATCCACTATCAAGACTCAAGAGAAGCTTTAAAAAATGAAAAGAAATCATAAGGAATTCAATAGCTAAACTATTTATAAACCTTCGTGAAAAAATGATGCTTAAAATTCTTTTTTTTTAAATTTTACTTATTTTATTATTTTTATTATAGCTTTTTATATACAAAGCATATGCATGGGTAGTTTTTCAACATTGACGCTTGCAAAAACTTCTATTTAAACTTTCCCCCTCCTTCCTTCCATCCCCTCCCCTAAATGGCAGGTAGTTCCATTCATGTTAAATATGTTAAAATATATATTAAATACAATATATGTACACATATTTATACAGTTATCTTGTTGTACAAGAAAGATTGGATTTAGAAAGAAGGTAAAAAATAACCTGAGAAGAAAAAACAAAAATGCAGGCAAACAGTAACAGAAAGAGTAGAAATATTATAGTGTGGTCCATATTTATTTCCCAGTGTTCTTTTTCTGGGTGTAACTGGTTCTGTTCATTACAAATCAATTGGAACTGATTTAGATCCTTTCATTGTTGAAGAGAGCCACGTCCATCAGAATTGATCATCCTATAGTATTATTGTTGAAGTGTAAAATGATCTGGTTCTGCTCATTTCACTCAGCGTCAGTTCATGTATGTTTCTCCAACCCTCTCTGTATTCATCCTGTTGATCATTTCTTACAGAACAATAATATTCCATAAAATTCATATATCATAATTTATTCAGCCATTCTCCAGCCATTACAAAAAGGGCTCCCACAAACATTTTTACACATACGGGTCCCTTTCCCTTTTTTAATATCTCTTTGGGATATAAGCCCAGTAGTAACACTGCTGGGTCAAAGGGTATGCACAGTTTGATAACTTTTTGAATATAGTTTCAAATTGCTCTCCAGAATGGTTGGATCCATTCACAACTCCACCAACAATGATGCTTAAAATTATTTTAAAAATTTACCAATAATAGTGCATCTAGAAGGAATATACATAGAAAGAGTGCATGGATATAAGGTGACTTTGAAGGAATACCATAAAACAAAATTAGGGACGATAAAGATAAATATATTGGGTGCAAAAAGAAGGGAGAAGTAGAATGAGATAAATTTTTTCATATGAAGAGATGCAAAAAGAAAATTTCAATGGAAGGAGAGATGGGAGGATGGGCAATGGATCTTGAACCTTGCCATCATCACTTTTGGCTCATAGTGAGTAATAATATACACAATCAGTTGAAGATATAAATCCATCTTGCCTAACAGGAAAATAGGAGGGGAGGAGATTAAATAAAGATTGGGGGTGGGGGAGAAGAAGTGACAGAAGAAAAGATAGAGAGAAGCAAAACACTGGTAAAAATGGAAGCGGATAGATTAAAAATAAAACAATCCTACAATATGTTATTTACAAGAAATACATTTGAAACAGACTAAAGGTAAGGGGTTAGAGAAGAATTTATTCTGCTTCAGCTGAAGTTTAAAAAAAAAAAGCTGGGATAGCAATCCTGATATCAGACAAAGCAAAAGCAAAAATAGACCTAATTAAAAGGAAGGAGGCTACTTCTTTCTAAAAGATACTATAGACAATGAAGTAATAGCAAATATGTACAAAGTTTCATAGTATTCAAATTCTTAAGAGAGAAGTTTAGGGAGTTATCAGAGGAAATAGACAATAAAACTCTTATTAGTGGGAGACCTCAACTGTCCCTTCTCAGAATTTGATAATCCAACCAAAAAATAAGCAATAAACTGAGAAAGTAAATAGAATATTAGAAAAGTTAGATATGACAAACGTATAAAACTGGAGGGGAACAGAAAGTATTATATCTTTTCCTCAAAAGTCCATGGCACCTTCACAAAAACTGATTATGTATTAGGGAATAAAATCCTCAAAATCAAATGTAAAAAGGCAGAAATATCGAATGTATTTTTTTATCACAATACAATAAAAATTACATTCAAGTTGAATGTACAATACAGTTGAAAGATATGAAAAATTAATTGTAAACTAAATAATCTAATCCTAAAGAATAAATGGATCAAAGGACATATCATAGAAACAATAACTTCATTTAAGAGAATGATAATAATGAGATAATATCCCAAAATATATAGAATGCAACCAAAGCTGTACAAAGGAGAAAATTTATTTTTAAAAAATTCTTACATCACCAAAATGGGGGAAAAAAGCAGATCAGTGAGTTATGTATGCAACTAGAAGCTATCTTCTTGTAGCATCTAGTCTTCCTACCACTGGGCTTGTCTGAATTCATAAATTTGTTGTAACTTGAATCTTTCCTGTCACATTTCTGTTTTGTTTCCTTATAGTGATTAAAACCTTCTGCCATTGCCATAGCTACTATTATTACTGAAACCACTATAGCTATCTTGCTTATGTGATTTAAGAAAATTATCTTCCACCATGAAAGACAGAGCTCTTGCCTCCACAGTTCCCTCCCTTCATGAGATTAAAGTTTGAAGACTGATGTAGTTGTGAGCGTCATTATAGCTTCTATTACATACAAATTCGCTTCCATCACTGGCAAATTTATTGTAACAAATCCACTTCTACCAAATATTCCACCACTATGACTGCTGTCAAAATGACCATGACCACTGAAATTCTCTTTTTTCCCTTGTAATTCAATTCATTTTTAAAACTAACATCCCTTATTTTTACTTCACCTCAATTTTTCAATATATTCTTTTCCTCATGATAATCCATCTTTTGGAATAACAGGGTGTCTCCCAACATCTTAACCAGATATCTCCAAAATATCTTCAAAAGTAATTAAAGCAAAGCTTTTCTTTTTGTTGTTGCCTCAGTCAGTCATGATGAATTTCATTCACTTCAAACTTTCCTTAATGTTCAAAGTCGTCTCTTGAATATTGTTCTTCTTCCTTAAAGGTATCCACAAAGCTCTTTTCCACAGTTACATCTTTGAAAGTCACCAGGTATTTGAGAGAAGTCTTCTCTATAAACAGATCCCTATAAACAGTGGATCAGTCATTCATTTTGTGAGATCTTTCATTCATGACGGCATCTTTCTTTTCCATTATGTCATAATTGACTAAACCATAGTCCCTAAATATTATTAATATCTGGATCCCTTATTATCACACATTCTATGAGTGTCCCTCTTTGCTCATAATGGCTCCTTGGATTCTTATCTGTCATCTTGAAGCCTGAGCTTCCTTTGAAGAGCTTTTGCAGGTGAAAAGGTTCCTCAGAGGACTCTGACTTCTACATGGTAAATATGTTGGTAGATGCTTCAACAATATTTCTCCAGTAGTGTTGAGAATAAAAAGGCACCTATTCTTTTGAAACAAAAAGTGCAGTTTACTGTACTGTACTCTCTATTAGTGGTTCAATGTATGAGGAAAGGAATCACTGAGATTGAGGTATTTCAAGAGTTCAGAGAGTCCAGGATTCAGTGTGACCAAGAACAAAAATGTCAGGATATTTCTGGAAAAGAGAATGCCTCTGTAAGATGAGGTAAAGGGAGTTTAGCTAAAGTTATATAATTATCTATATCTATGCCTCTATCTATCCGTCTGTCTGTCTATCTATCTGTATGTATCTATCTGTCTACCTATCCGTCTCTATCCATCTGTCTTCCTTCCTTTCTCTCTTTCTCTCTTTTTTTCTGTCTTTCTCTCTTTTTCTCTCTTTCTTTCTCTTTCTCTATTTCTTTCTTTCTTTTTCTTTCTTTCTTTCTCATTCTTTCTTTCTTTCTCTCTTTCCTTCTCTCTCTCTCTCTCTTTCTCTCCTTCTTCCAATCTCCCTATCTTCCTATCGTTCTATCATCCCTTCTCCCATTTCAGCCCTAATCTGTAGGAAGGAGATATGAATCATGGGGAACCAAAAGCACATTCTCAAAGTCTATAAATAGGAAGGCCATCTAAATCTGCTGGAGAGGAAGCATTCTAGATTCATGCCTATTACTTGCTTAATCCAGCTGTTTAATTAGAAATAAAACTAGATTAGATGCTTTGTCTTGGAATGCAGTTTCTTTAATTTTTTTAGTTTATTTTTAAATTCAACTTATTATTATAATGCTTTTATAATCATTATTTGTTAGGTGAATGCTCTAAAACATAGGTCTGTATTTATAAAACAACATGCTCATAATTATTTCTATGTTTTTATAATAAAAACCCAGTGTTAAATGTGTCATTTTAAAAGGAATTTAATGAATAAGAATGTTTTAGGATATTTTTAAATGGCATTGATTTGGGATGTTAACTATTTCTTCAGTTAAATTGAAATGTACCTTTGAAAATAACAATTGCATTACTTTTCTTTGGGTACAAACGTTTTTCCTTCAAACAATCAAATAGAGAGTTAAGATGCTATCCAGTTAAGAACTAGACCTCAGTAAAACTGGGAATGTTATTTTCTGTAGATTTTTGTTGTTGTTGTTGTTGTTGACTGGATGTGTATGACACTATATGAGACACATAATTTAATTAAGTACCTGACCTAGAAGAAAATTCATATTTTATTTTAGATTAGGTTGGGTTGTAATTGATATGGTTCAGTTTATCACTGAGGCCTATTGCATTCTGACTCTACAAAGAATCAGTCCAGATAATAAGCAGATGTGTTTTCCTATCTGATCACTAGATGTCATCACTCTTCCCCAAGACACAACTGATCAAGAAGCTTAAAGTATTATTTTTTGGAAAAAAAAAAAAAAAGACTGGGGAAATAGGGTAGAAAGTCTTGTTTCCTGTGAAGCTTAGAGTTTCATGAATGTAATAAAAAGTAAGGTCAAATGATTTATTTCCACACGAGGGAGCATTTATTTATGTTGAACCCATCTGCACTTTAGATCAAGGTGAAATGACAATAGGGTACAAGAGAAAGAAGGTTAAATTTGAAATCATAATGGATATTTCTTTATCTGAGGTCTGTGAATTTTTTTAAGAAATATCTTTATAAACAATATAACTGATTTTCTTTGTAATTGTATGTATTTTTATTTATTTATGAATTTATAAGCATTAATCTGAGAAGAGCTTCATATATTTCACCAGATTCCCTAAATGATCCATGAAACCAAAAAAAAAAAAAAAAGGCAAAAAACCTCCAAAGAAGGTTCTTTGCAAGAATAACCCCTGTCAAGTCATTTCATTCATTTCTCGCTGGGTTCAGGTCATACAGTTAGTTTTTTTTTTTTTAAGAGTTTAAGTTCCTTCACCAGGTTCAGTTTATTCTTTTATTATTATTATTATTATTATAACTTTTTATTGACAAAACATACATGGGTAATTTTTCAACACTGATCCTTGCAAACGATTCTGTTCCAACTTTTCCTTTCCTTCCCTCCACCCTCTCCCCTAGATGACAGGTAGTTCCATATATGTTAAACATGTTGAAGTATATGTTAAATACAAGATACATACATTTAAATCTTGAAATGATCTTAAGTTTACTCCGTCTAGTTAAATTCCCTCATTTGTGTGAGGAACTCTGCTAAGCACTGAAAAAACATAAATATTCCAAAAGAGAATACTTTTGTATTTTAGTATCATATGTAATTTATTTTTGTTCCCCAAAACTTTGTGATTATGCATGTGAATGCAAGATTTTCCCCTTCATAGTTTTGTATGGGAGTGGGGGTGGAGGGCAGGGAAGGTGACTGTGGGCGGTAGTTAAGTGCCTGCTGAGGCTTTACCAATTAATTGCTTCTGAAGAATAGTAATTTTTTTATGGGCCACTCCTCATCTTTTTCTAGTTTCATTTAAGAAAAAAAGAAAAATAATAGATTCTATTTGAAAAAAGAATCACAAGTCTAAGTTGGCCATGTAATATCTGCTTGTGTGGTCCTGGCACATTGCTCAGGACTGGGTTCTTTGTTGCTGGCAAACATACTTGTCTCCCATTGCTTAAATCTTCTGTTTCCTCTAGAAAACTTTCTGGGCTCTAGGGATAAGTTATGAGTAGGAGAAAAAATATTGTCTTCAAAGATGGCTGATTGCAGTTGTTCAACCCCTATTAAGTACAGCAAGAAAAGATCAGGAAAATAGTAACCCTAAAAAAAGGCATTTCTTTAAAGGTAGTGGTCATAGAGAAGGGATTCTGGGAAATGTAATCCCAGCATTTAGGTGAATATAGGTGAGTTTTGTTTTTTTTTTCTAAAGCAGAGATTTAACTATGTGATTCTCTCTCTCTTGCTGAGGGTCTAGCTAGGCTCATGGAGCAAGGATAAAGCCTTCTATTTAGGAGACAGCCAAATGGTATAGAGTGCTGGGTTTGGAGTCCGTAACTTAAGGTCAATCTAGTTTCAAATGCTCATGAATCACTTAGCTTCTGTCCTCCTCAGTTTAGTTGACTGTAAAATGGGAAAAAGTAACATCACCTGCCTCCCACGGTAGTTTTGAAAATCAAAGATAGTCTTTATAAATCAAATAGTAGTGCCTGGCACATAGTAGGTGCTTATATGAGTGTTTGTGCTCTTCCCCTTCCCTGTTTACCATTTACCACCCATCATTGCCATATTCCTTTTTTCCATTTGAATCTTGCATTTCTTTCCATGCCCTCTGTGATACAGCTATGATTGCCTACTTGCAATTCCTTGAACAGTCCTCTGAATCTCCTTTCTCTGAGTTCTTGCTCTTACTTCCTTTCATGCCTTGGATGTTCTGTCTTCTCACCTCAACCTTTGAGCTTCACTGGTTTCCCTTAAGGTTCAGCCCAAGTCTCACATCCTATCATAGGTCTTTCCTAGCCCTTCCAGTTCCTGGTACATATCCTTCCTCCATCTTCTCTATCTTGTTACGTATCTAGTTGCAATATTTATCTATTGCCTTCTATCTTAGAATATTAGCCCCATGAAGACAGGACTATTTTTCTTTTCTTTGTATCACAACTGCTTAGCATAGGGCCTGGGCTTGTAATAAACACTTAATATTTAAAATATGCATTTTAAATGTGCTTATTCTCCTTCATTATTCCCACTACTTTATTATTCATATATTTAATTTTTTTTCATTTTAAAGTGTTTACAATAGTTGACTGTGATTGATTCAATGCTCTAAATGTGAATATATCCAGGAAAAAAATTGAGAAAAAGTCGTATCAATATTTCCTTTTTATAGTTTATTTAGAAAAACAACCATAGGACAGATTGTTGACACAATAGCCCTGAGCTAGAAGGACCTGATTTCAAATTTGGCCAGAGACTGTTGTTAGCTATGTGCTACTGGTCAAGAAGAAGAGAAAAAGACTTAGGGGGGGACAATATTCTATCCTTTTCTGTTCTTATTACTCACTTTTTTTTTAATGGGTGATGCTTTATGAATTGTTCAAGACTAATGAATTACTTCTCAGGCCTCACAGCTCTGCCTCACTTAAAATCCAGTTCATGCAAGTTAAAACAGCCGCCTTATGATATCATTGGTCTTTAGAGAATGAAGGACAAATAATAACTAAAGAGTGAGTTGTTTAACCTTACAGGCTGGGCAACAATTGAGCCTGTGTGTGTGGACAGTAAAATCCATCTGTGTTAGAGATCAGAATGTGATACTCCTTTATCCTTTTAGTTTCCTATTCTGTATTTCTTACTTATAACTAATAGCCTGACTTTGTTTCTGTATTATTCTCTCTTCTTTGTACTTGATCAGTGGCTTTTTTGTTGCTATTGTTACACTCCCAGGGCTATAACCCTGAGCTTAAATAAGTGGACCTTAGCTTATTATTTGCAAGAAAGGTCCAGAGCTTACTTCTTAATGGACGTTTACTTGCTCTGTACAGTGAAAACATTTTTTTTTAAACTGGAATTTTACATCAAAGTAATATTGATTGAAATAATAATTGTAGCTAGTAAAACATTGACTGGATGCAAGTATCCCTCATTCTAAGTAAATTCATTGTCTTTAGTTTGGAGTGAATAGAATTGACAAAACTGAAAAGCTTCGGAATTTCCAGGCTGGAGTATATATTTTACGGTATGTTCTTCAGCATGTTTCTTAGGAACCCTGGCCTTTAGTGTCCTCATCTATAAGATGAGGAGTTTATGAAAAATTTCACAGCATTCAGATTCCAAGTTTAGAATAAGTTACCCTAGGAGATAAGTTTTCCCTTAATGGATAAGTCAAAGGAAAACTCGCTTCATGAGAATGCTAGAAGTTTTTTCATTAGAAATAGGTTGGACCAGAAGGAAGGTCTTCCAACCATGAGGAAGGGACTTCTGGAATCCAGAGAAAGGCATATCTAGAGTCCTTTCCAAATTGTAATAAGGCAATTGCTTTCTAAGTTCCTTTCCAGCTCTAAGAATGATTGAGTTTGATTCTCTGAATTCTGAAATTTTCCTTGTTTATGACAAGGGACAGTGAAAATATTCCTGGACTAGAAAGCAGAAGACCTAGATCCAGTTCTGACAGTAATAGTTGGTGTAGTTTTGATTAAGCAAGTAATTTTATTTTTCTAAGTCTTCTTTTCCTCATCATGTGGTAAGAATATATTATGTATAAGGGCCTGTTTGATCTGATCTGTGACTCTGAATTACAGAGTATAATATAATGTTGTTCACCAGGTTCTATCAAAAATGTACCCATTCCAAAATATGTATATAAAAGCAGGGGCAGTAAGGATCTCAGCTTTAGTAGTATAGACTCTATCTCTAGACATAACAAAAAGAGCCATTAAGACTCAGAATGAGTGATATAATGGCAGGCAGAAGATGGATTTTAGAAGATGAAACATTTGCATTAAGAGTGCTGCAAGAACTGGGAAATGAGATGATGACTACACTTTCCAGTAAGTCTCTGTCATCCTGCAATGACCTTAAAACTAAACAATGGGGGGGGGGGAGTTTCTAATGAGTATAAAACCATTATTTCTAGAGGAAAAGCCATTAATTCCAAGCCTAGAGCAATTTAGGTATGTGCAATACTTTAATGAATTTGAACATTTTATAGTAGAATAGGAAAAAAAATGTAAGAGTTCCATCAGTAGGGATTCTATAGCTGGAGGTGGGACAGAGAAAAGGTTTTGATACCTAGGCTTTCAATGGACAAACTGGTTACTAATGTATTATGCTATTAACAGCCTTTTTTCATCTAGAAGTACCTCATGGCTACTCAGTAGGTATTAAAAATGAAGCTAAGTGCACTTAGAATGTCTATTTTTAAATATGTATAATTAATTATAATGCAGATTAGGTCAGTATTTACCATGGAAAGTTACAGTATAATATATAGATTCCCAAGTTAAAGGTTCCCAGTAGAATCATTAGAAGATGAGATTTGGTATAGGCATTTGTTCCAGGCTGCACTTAGGACATATTACCTCTCAACATAATAAACTATAAGGTCTAAAAACAACTTTTTTCAAGTTTATATCATCATGATTGATGGCCTTTGACAGGTGGTAAACTCAATCAGAAATGGGTAAGAGAGTGTTCATATTGACTCACCTTTATATCTTCCGCAACTCACACATATTTAAACACAAACATGTATTTATACATATACACACATTTAATGTTTCAAAATAGCATGCAGAATAAATTTGAAACCTGAAAACAGTGACTTGTGCAACATAAAATTAACTCTTCTTCCCTTGGTTTCCCTTGCTCCAGTCATTGTACAGCTAACAAAGTCTGGCAGCAGAGTTTAGGGGAAAGTTGAGCCAAAGAAATGTTATATCCTGGACCATTTTGAAGCCAACTTGGGAAAATCTGGGTGAAGATTTTGGATGAAACCATAACAATGAGTATTTTCTATTAAATCATATTTACTTAGCAAAGCAATCACTGAACTTGATATCAAGTCACGTTGAAACATAACATCCCATCTGGGCTTTCTGTTTTTCTCAAGAGAAAGAAACCGCTTTATTTGGATTTTGTTTGTTTGTTTTGAATTTTAGTTGTTGCTTTTGTTTTTCCTCAATTGTTATGTGACCTAGATGGATGTTTAAGAGGCAATATTAATCTGTATGTTATCTAGGCCTTGCCTCATGTGCTGCTGAGAGTAGAGCTGGATGTCTGCAGTTTAGAGGGGAAATATGCCATTTGTCATGCTGGAACAGAGCTGGAATATTAACAAGGAAGATATGAGTATGGCTCTGCTGTCGACTGGGCTGGCCCTGCAGCATTTGTCACAGTTCTAACACAACTGAGCTAATTATAAGCTATCACTTTCATTCCTCTAGGCCCCTTGGAATCCAAATATCAGGAGCAGAAAGAGGAAGAATTCCTTAGGGTTGTAAAATATTATTTGTTGAGATATTTTATGTCATTTTGAAAGATCTTGTTAAAACCTAAAATTCAGCCCTCTTTTCCAGAAAGCCAAAATTTGCTGCCTTTTGCCTTTTTCTCTAGATGCAATTAGCTGGCTCTAAAATCAATGATGCAAAGTCTTCAAATCTGTTGTCTCCAAAATGGGTGTGTGGGATCTGATCCCAAGGGATATGTGATCAACAATGAAAGGGAAGGAAAATGCATCACTTCCCAAAGAAAGGTCATATCTCTGACATATCACATATACTTTCTTCATCTGTTACAGCTTAGCACTCTCCCATTCACTCCTTCCTACCACCAAACAATTAACAATTATTCGGGCATTTTTGGGAAAATCCTTTAGCAATCTCACTATTCCAAGGAAGGAGTAGGAAGATTTGCTGATATGGACATGCCTTCAAAAAAGTCAGTAGATAACTGATTTAGAACACTAAGATGAAAAAAGTCTGAATAGAGAGATTTTAATTTTTTGAGGAAAATCTCCATAGAGACACAAGAATGAAAAGCTATCAATTACATTTGCAGAAAAAGGGTAGAAAGAAGTTAGGATGGAAAGAAAGAAGAAAGGAAGGAGGGAGGAAGGAAGAAAATTAAGATGGAAGGTAAGAAGAAAAAAGGAATGAAAAGAAAGAAGGAAGTTAGGATGGGAGGAAGGAAGGAAAGAGGAAAGGAAGGAAGGGAAAAAAGAAAAAAGGAAGGAAAGAAGAAAAGAAAGCAGGAAGAAAAAAGAAACAAGGAAAGAAGTGGTAGGGAATGAAGGTAGGAAGAGGGAGGGAAGGAAGAAGGCATTACAAATGTTTTGCATAAAAGATATTTCCCAACAAACACCAAAAAAAAAGAAAAGAAAAGAAAAGAAAGCAAAAAAAAAAAAAAAAAAAACTTCTTTTAAAAGTATCTCCTACCAGCAAAGTCAATCAATAAACATTTTTAAGTGCCTAAGTCAGGCATTTTGTTAAGCACTGCAGATACAAAGAAAAGCAAAAGATAACCCTATACCCTCAAGAATCTCACAGTTCAACGGAGGAGACAATATTCAAACAATCCTGCACAAACAATACTTATATTGCACTAGAAATAAGAGTGGGTCCTTTAACTTGTGTGAGATGGTGTAAACATCGACAACTATAGTTGATGAGAATTTGTTTCCTCTTCACATTGACTTTATATTTTTGCGCTCACTGTATCTATTTTGACTCTATTTTCCATTCTTGTCATCCATTATTGATTTCTCTGAATTTTTCATATTCCCATACCTCACAAGACATATTTCATTGAATTTACATACCGTCATTTCTTTGACCATTCTGTACTGTTGGGGAAGTATTTTGTCTTCAACTTCTTATCACTATCATATGCACTCAAATGGCACTAATATGCCCACAATTCATATTTCCAATATGATTTTTAAAATATGCACACTTCACAGGGACAGGTAAATGGCTAAGAGGAAGACTCACTTTTCTGAGTTCAAATATCACTTCAGGCTTACTAACTGTCATCCTAGGCAAGTCACTTAACCCTGTTTGCCTCAGTTTTTCATCTGTAAAAATGATCTGGAGAGGGAAATGGCAAACTGCTCTAGTGTCTTTGCCAAGAAAATCCCAAAAAGAGTCACCAAGAGTCAGACTTGACTGAAATGATTGAAAATACCACTTATCAAACAGCATGGGGCAGCATGGTAAAGTGAATGGGTCTCTGTGTTTGTGCAAACCTCAGTTGTGATTATAGGCTTGATTTGTATTAAGAAAAAGCCCACGTGAAGTAACCTTAACTGGTCTGAGAGGGTGGTATGCCTAAGCCTTTTAATTATTATCAGTAGAGAAACTTAATTTCAATTTAAGTTAGTAGCAGCTTGCCTCCATTTGGGCATTTATTGATGCTCATTTAATAGCTAGCTCTAAGAGTCAGGGTTATTTGGGGTAATTATATAGGACTTTGCTGGTGGACTGGTGTAGGGAGGATTTTGCTGTTTGTAGTGTTTTATTTTTAATTCTTTCCTCTAAGTGGTATTAAATTGCTTCTTGTCTAGAAATTTGTTATGTTTAAGGGGCAGGGCACAGAGATGGGTGGGGAGAAAGAGATGCTGGTTAAAGAGGAAAGTGTTATTGGCCTGAGACAGGAAAAATGTAGTCATGAGACAGTAAGATAAGTGGGAAGAGTAAACAGGAGCTCAGCTTGGAAAATTTGAGCCATTTATTATCTTTATAGCAACTAAAGTTGGTCTAATCACTGATAGCAAGTCTATCTAGTGATAGCAAGGGAAGGAAGAGGACTATCTTTGGTGGGTAAAACCAGGTTTCCTTTTTAGTTCTGCATTTTGAATGTAGAAGAAAACAGTAGGGATAGCATCGATATTGAAGTAAGAGTTTCACTGAAATATGTGTCAGGAAAGAGCAGCCTCTATTTATTTCCAAGGAACATGTGATTTCAAATTTGGCAAGGGGAGGAAGGGGATCAAAATCAGGAATTTCCTAATTCCTGTCACAGAGATTTGTAGCACGCACATGCATATGTGGAAATGCATGATAGATCTCTCTGAAAGTTGGATATAATAATGTTTTTAAATGAACCAAGTCTGATGGTACATACCATGTAATCCTGTTTCCTGGGGAGACTGAGACTAGTGGATTTGTGGAGCTCTGGAGTACCAAGTGTTCAACTGATTAGGTCTCCATACTAAATCTAACAGCCTCAGTGATGATACTAATGTTGATATTTAAATGCATAAAATAAAAAGACTTAGGATGATGAAGGAATTATATTATGCATACTATACTGTTAACTTATTTCTATCAGGTCTAGCTCTTGGTTTTATTTATTTATTTATTTTTGCCCCAATTGATAAATGGTCAAAGGATATGAACAGACAATTTTCACAGGATGAAATTAAAGTCATCCATAATCATATATATAAAAAATGCTCTAAATCATACTGATTAGAGAAATACAAATTAAAACAATTCTGAGATAACACCTCATACTTCTTATATTGTCTAAGAAGATAGGAAAAATAATGATAAATGTTGGAGGTGATATGGGAAAACTGGTAGAGTTGTGAACTGATTCAACCATTCTGGAGAGCAATTTGTAACTATGTCCAAAGGGCTATATATGCTTTTTGCTGGGTCTTTATCCAAGGAAATCATAAAGGGAAAATGATAGACATGTGCAAAAATGTTTGTAGCAGAAAAAAAAAAACATTAAATATGTAGTTTAGCAAAATACATTCCTACATTGACCTACATAAGATTAGAGTTTTATGAGCTAAAGTGGTCTCAGAAATCATTGGGGATCAATTTTTAATAGCTTTATATTTTCAAAATACATGCAAAGATAGTTTTCAGCATTCATCCTTACAAAATCTTGTGTTCCAAATTTTTCTCCCTCCTTTCCATCCATTCCTTCCCCTAGACAGCAAGTAATCTAATACGTATTAAATATTTGCAATTCCTCTAAACATATTTTCACATTTATCATGCTGCCCAAGAAAAATCAAATCAAAAAGAAAAAAAATGAGAAAGAAAACAATATACAAGCAAGCAACAACAAAAAGAATGAAAATACTATGTTATGATCCACTCTCAGTTCCCACCCAATTCTCTGGGTGCAGCTCTCTCTCTCTATCACAAGACCATTGGAACTGGCCTGAATCCTCTCATTTTTGAAAAGAGCCATGTCCATCAGAATTGATCATTGTGTAATCTTGTTGTGGCCATATACAGCGATCTCTTGGGTTCTGCTCATTTCACTCAGCATCAGTACATGTAAGTCTCTCCAGGCCTCTCTGCTGGTCATTTCTTATAGAACAATAATATTCCATTACATTCATATACCATAACTTATTCAGTTATTCTTCAACTAATGAGCAAGGGATCAAAATTCACTTGAAAAGTCATCCATTCAGTCCAAACTTTTCTTTTCATAGTTAAGAAAATTAAGGCCAAAAGAGGTAAAATAGGTGTTGTCCAAGGTCATTTAAGTAATAAGTGATCAAATCAGGATTTGAATTCCACTGATGTGAAATATAGGCCTATTATCGCTTATATATTGCTATTAATCTAATTGAACACTTTCATTTTATATAATGAAAACTTAGAGTTTACAAGGTAGTTAGAGCAGATCTGGTATGACATTGCAGTTTGATTTCAGCAGCCTAAAATCAAATTCTACTTCTGAGGCTTATAATTTTCTCCCTGTAAAGTTAGAAGGGTGGCCCAGATGTTGTCTGAGGTCTATCCCAGCTCAAGATCTATAATCCTGAAATCCTGTGATAAAAAAAAAAAGTGGAATTCATTGACTCTAATCAAAAGTTGTGATATCATAAGCCATGTGATTGTCCATTGGGTATTTGCTGGCAGTCTGTGGGATCTGTGCTTCAGTGCTTAAATCACTTGTTAGGAGGTTTTCACTTCTATCTAAATATTCTGGTCTTGCTAAATATAAGTATCTAAAAACTGTGGGATTATATACATCATTTTCAGATGGAACCTCATTTATTCTCAAAAAAAGAGTTATGTCTCATTTTGAATGCCTTTAATTGATATTACCTGTTTTGTTTTGGCTGATAACTAAGTCTTTTAATAGAATATCATAGAATCACAGCATTTTGAAGCTAAAAAGCAATAATGATTCTGTAATCTAATCAATTTATTTTATAAGTGATCTAAATAGTCCCAGAAAAATTAAGTAACTCCTCCAACCTGCCTGATAGATAGATCTGTGACTAACTGGATTATATCTCCCCTCAGTTGATGTTTCCAGACTATTTTTTTCTCTCACTAGAACAGAAAAGTCTATGAATGGGTATTATCCTAGCCGCACAGTGCCAGCTTTGTCATGAAATTCTATGGGATTTGCATTGTTTAACTTGTAGAATTTATTTATGATCTCAGATAGCAAAAATTTAGTGGCAAGTGGCTCTAAGGTTAGAGCATTAGGTTCCCCAACTGCTTCCAAATGTATTTACATACTGACTCAGATAATTCTAAGATTTCTTTCAAATGGCATATGATGTTGTTCAGTCATTTCATTCATATCTAACCTTCCATGACCCCAGTTGGGGTTTTCTTGGAAAAGAAACTGGATTAGTTTGCCATTTTTTTTTCTGTCACATTTTATAAATGAGGAAATTGATTAGCAAATAGAGTTAATTGACTTGTCCAGGATCAAACAGCAACTGTCTGAGATCCAATTTGAACTCAGGATCTCCTGACTCTATAATTGATGCTCTGTCCACTGTTCCACTTTTTCATCACTTCAAAACGCAGTTTTTGTGGATGTTAGATTCCAAGATCAGGAAAAAAGAAGAATTAGAGTTTATACTGTCTTGTAAAATATTTGACCACTTCATTTTTACTACAAGGTCATGGAATGTTGTTACTGAAAGAAAATTAGTGAATGATCATTTTATAAATGAGGGCAAAGCCTAAACAGATGAAATGTTTTGTTACAAATCCTAAAAAGATATCAGAGAGGGGACTTAAAACCTGGTCTTTTCATTCCTGAGTCAAGTACTCTTTCCATGACACCAGCTGGACAAATATTTGAGCATTTTAACATTGTTCACCATATATCTTAACATTTTTAATCACAGTAGTCATTACTTAGTGTTTGGTACCACTGGTTAAGCTATAAACATAAGTGATATACAGCCAGATCTTAATGTTACATAATTTGTTGTTATTTGGGTGTTATATGAAGTGTTTGTAGTGGGGCTGAGACAAGGGTAATGGAATTTTGACTGTTTAAAGAACAATAAGGAGACGTATCTCAGATAAATTAGTTAATTTATACTATCACCAAGCAACCAACAGACAGATTTAATTAAATATTTTAATGATTAAATATTGTTTTAATATTATGAATAAAAACAGACTTTAAATGGATCCATAATAGGAAGAAAAGTCAGTGGAAATAAGCAAATGGATATTACATGAAAATACAAATTAATTTCTAAAGATGAATATTTAGGAAATTAAAAAAAACATTTTAAGGAATTCTAGAGAAATGATCAGCAAAACTTAATGAACGACAAGCAACTAATTGATCATTTAAAATAAGGATTATTAAACTACTATATCTCAGATTTATCACTGGTAAAATTTCTATTTTCATAGTTTTGGGGGAATATGAATCTAAACAATGTTTCTCAGAAGGAAAAAAGGCATTTTGTCTTTAATTGAATATGCTTAGTAAAAGTAACAGGGCATAGCAGATAGAATGCTAAATTGGAATTAGGAAGATCTATATTCAAATCCAACTTCTATTTACTTTACTAACTATTTCTTGACCTCTGTTTGTCTGTATCTACCCTCTAGCCAAGATTGTTGAAATGATGCATGATCATAGATTTAGAATTAGAATTCTTCTTAAAGGATTCTTGAATAATCATCTAGTTCTATCCCCTCATTTTACAAAAAAGAAAATTAATTGCATGAAAAGTCACCAATACTAGACTTTAAACTTACATCTGTGGAATCCAAAGTCAGTGCTCTTTCTAGCTGAACTTGAAAGGAAAATTGAGGAAATAATTAATCGTTTACTTTAAAAGTTTTCTTTGTTCCTTTTTTTCATGATGGTGAATTTTTTTCTTTCTAGGGATTATTCCCTGTAAATCTGTTTTTTTTTTTAAGGAAAAAAACATTTTTTAATTTTATATTGCAAAGGAAGATATAACACCATGAAGTCATAGATGGATTTTTCCCTCTTCAATTTTTACACATCGTGGACACATAACAGCACACCATCATGCAGAGTTAAGAAGGTCTTTTAATTTCTATCTACACAGCATATATGGACAAAGAAAGACAAAGTAAGGACAGAAAGTGATGTTCTCAGCCACAAGACAAAGCATGGAGAAGGAGTGGAGATGGTTGGGTGTTCCATTTTACATCTCTTTAAAATAATTGACTGGAAAGTTAATTGTATGAGGCAGAAACAAGAAAACAATATCACTTTGCTCAAATTCATTGCCGACCCACTCAGCAGACACTCAGCACTAACGGGCTGAGTCATTTATCCTTAGTGCCACCTGGTATCAGGGAAGTGTATATACAGAACTGTGACCATCTGCCCTGTATTCCCTATCACTCATTCAATGCCATATATCCTTTTCTGAAAGTCAGTGGAACTGTTTGATTTTTTTTTGTCACAAGGACATGCAGAAACATTTCCTGCTAGATAAAGTATTTTCTTTTCTTTCCATGTTAATTTAATATATTGATCAAGATGGTCTAGTGAAGGAGGAGAACAGGCTGACCGATCCACTAGGGAAAAAAAGGCAATGAGGAGTCCCTTATACCCTTATATGCAGTACTGCTTTGACCAAGAAGCTAGACAATGTTTCTGGATTTATAACTAGGGTATCCATATACATGCTTTTATGTCAACACACACACACACACACATACAACCTTGAGAAGAGAGATGAGAGAAGGTAGGTCTTTCAGCTTATATTAAAAGAATATTGCTTGTTAACTCGTGAATATATAACAAATATGGATAGACACAGTCAGTGTGTTGCCTGCCAAAGTCAGAAAGGCAAAGAAGGACTGACCCCTGCTTTTCAGTTAGTGCCCCCCATGCAGCCACACAGGCTGCATTCTTTTGTAGTTTTAATGCCCCTAGTGTTTTCTTTGGTGTTTCTTTTCCCCTGGTTTTATCTGAATATTCTTCTTAAGGATGAGTTAGAAAAGAAGGATGTGGTACAAAATGTGATTTCCCTGCTTTCTGCGTGCTCCAGGGAATACCTCGGTGTCAGGGATGATTGTAGCAGATGGGAGGGAGGCGAGGAAAAGAGAAAGAAAGAGAAGGCGGCAGAGTGAGACAGAGAGGGAGGGGGAAAGACAGAATGAAGAGGAAGGGGTAAGATCAAAACAGGGGGAAAGGGAAAGGAAGCGAGAGATGGGGAGACAAAGGAGTGGAAGAGAGATGGGGAGACAGAGGAAATAGGAAACAGAGGAGAGAGAAAGAGAAAGGGGAGGGAAGGAGGCAGAAGCAAGAGTGAGGGAGAAGAAGAGAGTCAGAGCCAGAGGGAAAGAGGGAGGGGAGGGGTGAGACAAAGGGAGAGAGAAGGAGGGAGAGGAAGAGAGAAGAGATAAGGCAGAGGGATATAAAGGGAGGGGAAGAGAAAAGAGAGAGACAGAGACAGAAAGACAGAGAGACACAGAGAAAAGAGAGAGAGAGAGAAAGAGACACATACACATACAGAGAGAGAGAAGAGAAGAGAGAAGAGACAGACACTGGGCGGGGGGGGGGGGGGAGAGGAAAAAGGAAGGGAGAGAGAAGGGATAGAGAGAAGGGAACAGAGAAGGGGAGAGGGAGGGAGGGAGAGAGGGAGAGGGAGAAGCAGAGGGAAAGAGAAGTCCTCATTCTACTAAGTCACCAACATATTTAAGTACTTTAGGTGTCCAATGAATTTAGGGCACCTTCCACAGTGTATTTTTTTGATCCTATCTATATACTTTGGTAATAGCCTTTTTAGGAATGAAAATAATTTACAGAGATGAGTTTTCAGCCATGATTTATTACTTGACTTCCTACAGGGAAGATAACTAACATATAGATTAAGATATGTAAAAATGAGAATGACTAAGTTTTGGACAAAAATGTGTAATTTGGAAGGTATTGTTAAGTCAATAGTAATTTAAAAAGAGTACATTAAATTAGCATTTGTGGTTAATTATAAAAACAATATCTTTAAAAAGGACAGAAATTTGAAAAAGCCAGAAACACACTTTTGCAACAACAACAACAAAATTAAACACTATTTGTTCTGGGCACATTAAAGACATTATTTCTTTAGTTTCTCCTCAAGAATTGGCCATGAATTAGATTGGCCAGTAGGGGATACTAGAGCTATGGTGATTACAGTGTATTTTCAGTTTTAAGAAATGTTTTCTGTTTGAATTTTATCTGTTAAAAAAAAACAACAAAAATTTTTGTGGTAATTTTAGTGAAACGATTAAATAAATTTAAAAGGGAGTGGTTCAGGAGGTATATGACATGGTATCTTCTTATGAGTACCGTTCTTTGTTGCTAACTTCTGAAAGGCATATTCCTCTAACCCTTTTGGTAGTTTTACTTGTTCTTTCTTTAAATAAAGAAGCTCATTCCCCACCTATAAAATGAATTTATAGTTTTATTTAGTAGATTTCCCCCTAATTGTCATTTGATCCCTCAGAATCCAGAATGGGAGGGGAGGTCGTGGGTTTTAATCACATTGCCTAATACTCAGAATTCTAGATTGACAGAACCCTACACTGCCAAGATCATCTAGACCAGGGGAATTTAACCATTTAGGTGTCATGAACTCCTCTGGCTGGTAACTGAAGGCTATGGATCCTTTTTCCAAATCATGCCTTTAAATGCATAAAATAAGATTACAAAGGAAACCAATTATTTTGAAATACAATTATATATGCATATATTTATGTATGTTTGTATGTATGTATGTAAGTTCACAGTGCCCTAATTGAGAACCCCTTGTCCAGCTTCTTCATTTTACCCAAAAAGGTTAAAGAACTTATTTGAAGTCACAAAGTTTCAGAATTTAGCATTGCATACAGGTCTTCTGACTCCATATTATTTCAGAAAGTTGATGCTAGCATCTGAAAGACAAGAAAACAAAAACAAGATCGTCATCTTTGGGCAATCAAGCCTAGCCATTTGCTATCCAACCAAGGGGTCTTCAATTTTAGGAAAGAAAGAAATATTGCTTTCTTGAAGGAAAAATTAAAGAAGGAAGGTTTAAAAAATCCTCATAGGCCTTTATCCTTTGGAGAAAAGGAATAAATAAAGCAAGAAGTTTTTAAATCATCCATCAGAAAAAGCAAGCTCTTGACTGAAGGCAAAGTTGATTAAAGTGACCCTAGCTCTCTAACTGTGCCCCCTTTCTTCAGAGAAAGAAGTCAAGCCAAGTAAACAATCAGCTAAAAGGACCAAGGAGTCTCTAATTATCATCATAATTTGATAATAAATAAATAAACAATAGATAAATAAATAATTTTATCAACCCTTATCATGCATTTTTACTTATTCTGCCTTCCTAAACCTCAAACCTGGTTATACCTACTATCTACCATTTCAGTTTTTATTTATGTGTACTGAAAACACAATTGTGCTGACTGGGTCTACAATGAATTCATTAATTTCAACTCAACTCTCATTGCTTCTTGGCAATCATTTTACCCTTCCTTATTCATTATTTCTTTCAAACCTTCTCTTCTCTATTCAGGTCACCTGTACACTGTCTCCTTCTTCCCTTTATATTTTCCTCAGAAAAAAGAGGCCACTTATGAACTCTCTTTTCCCCAATATTATGACTCAGATCTCTTAAATATCTGTCCCTTAAATATCTTAAATTTCTGCCTTTGTTGTAGTCTCTAAGGAATATTCAGACCTTCACCTTGTAAAGACAAAACTTTCAAACTTGGACCCCTTAATTATATATCTTGATTTTCCCAGGAGATTATCTCTTCCTTCATCTCCCTTCTCTCATTCTCATTTTTAATATTTCTATTTCTTCATTGCAACCTTACTACAAATACACATTAGTCTCATACTTAAGTAATACAAAAAACTCTTAATTTAGTCTTCATGTCCTTTCCAGAAGCGCCTTCCCTTTCCCAAAAAACTCTTTTAAAAATCATTGTTACCATTTTATCATCTCCTACTTATATTTTAATCCCACAAAATCTGGCTTCCAGTCCTACCACTTAACTCCAACTACTCTTTCTGAACTTAACAACAATCTCTTGATTACTCCATGTTCTGGATTTTCTAAGCCCTCCCATTTCTCAATTTGACCATCTTCTTTTCCTGGATACCTGTTTTCTCTGATTTCCATGACAAGTTCTTCCTATTTTGTATTCTATAGTCTGATCACTTTTCCCCAGTGTCATTTCCTTTATCATTGTCCATTTTCCTTCTCTATGTAGTGTTATACTGCAGGACTTTGTCCTTTCTTCTTCTCTGTTTTGTTTTGTTTTGTTTTTAGGTGGGGATGATGACAATCTTGTTGGTTCCCTGGCTTTAATTCACTGCAAATCTAGTCTCAAGTTTCTGTCTCTCCATTTTTGCCTTTGTGTCTCTCTATATGTATATATATTCATACAAACTCATACAGACATGAAGAGTGCCCCAAAAGGCTCAATATAGTTTAAAGCTTCATTAACTTATTGTGATTGTTGAGTCATTTCAATCATGGCCGATTCTTCACCACCCCATTTGGGGTTTTTTTTTGGCAAATATATTGGAGTGGCTTATTATTTTCTTTAGCTTATTTTATAGATGATTAACCGAGACACTTGAGGAACTAAAGTAACTTTACCAGAGTCACACAGTAAGTGTCTGAGTCAAATTTAAATTCAGTGAGTTGATTTTTTTCTGAGTCTAGGACTGATACTTTATCCACTGTGCTATCTAACTATCTCTTCATTAATTTATTTAAACTTAATAGACTTCTTGTTGTTGAGTCATTTTCAATTGGATTCAATTCTTTATGATCTAATGTGGGATTTTCTTGGGAGAGATAGTAGAATGGTGTGTCATTTCCTTCTCCAACTCATTTTATGATGAGGAAACTGAGGCAGAGTGAAGTGACTTGGCCAAGGTCACACAGCTAGTAAGTGTCTGAGGCCAGATTTTTAACTCAGGAGGTTGTGTTTTTCTCACTTTAGACCTAGTGCTCTCTCCACTGCACTATCCAGTTTGCCCTTTTAATAGTTTAAAATTGCATCAAAACTTTTGGGACACTATATAGGTATACATATATATATATATATATATATATATATGTATACATATATATATAAATAAATATACAAGTATATGTATAAGTATGCATTTACACATATATACAAGTATATGTGCTTATCTCTCAGTTTCAGTCCTGCATTATTAGCTTTCTTGTCATCTTCAATTGTATGTCTCATAGTCATTTCATTTTCAATGTGTTCTCTAAACTTATTTCTTCTCTTAAGTTCCTTATTTCTGTCAAGGGTACCCTTCCTTGAAATCACTGAGATTCAATCCCTCAGAATCTTCCTCGCGTTTTCACTCCATCTTTTCCATTTTAGAGGCAGTCAGGTGAAAAGAGCAGTGAGCCTGAAGTCAGGAGGAATTGATTTCAGATCCTCACTCAGATACTACCTGTGTGACCTGAGCAAGTCACTTAACCCTATTTACTTCAGTTTCTTCAACTGTCAAAATTGGGATAATAATAATCTCTATCTCCCAGGGTTATTGTGAAGGTCAAATGAAATAATTGTAAAGCACTTATAACAGTACCCAGTACATAGTAGGTGTTATATAAATGCTAGTTATCATTATTATTATTGTACTTGTCATTATGTGTATATCCAATAAATAAATAAAAATTTGTCCTGCCTTTACAACATCTTTTTTATCTTCCTCTTCCTTTTCTCTGCTCACATGGCTGCTACTCAAATTTGAAATCCTATCAATGCCTAGAATGTTGCATTAGTAGGTCTCCTAACTTTCAGTATCTCTACTCCTTATTTTATCCTCCATGGAGTTGTTTCTTTGGAGATGATGCAGGGGATAGACTAGTAAACCTGGAATCAGCAAGATTCAAATACCATCTCTGTAATCCTGGAAAAGTGACCTAAATTCTGTCTGCCTTAGTTTCCTCATCAGTGAAAATAGAGGTAATAATAATCTCCCAGAGTTGTTGTGAAGACAAAATGAGATCAGATCTATCAAGTGCTCTGCAAATCTTAAGGTACTTTAGAATTGTAGTTATTTTTATTATATGTCTGATCTGTCACAAACTCATTATAAAGGCTTCAAGGTCTATCTGTTGTAACTGAGATAAAACACAAACTCTTAAGTTCATAATTGAAAGTCCTTCATGATCTGCCATCTCTTCTTCCAAGATGACTGCATATTACTCCCTTTTACTGCCCCCATATTTCAGCTAAACTGACCTACTGATGTGACACCTTCTCTCTTACATGTGAAATACTCTTTCTCCTCACCTCTATGCCAAAACTCAATTCAGGTGCCATATCCTACTCAAGACTATGCCTGCAGATTCTAACCCTCCCACACCCCAAATATCTTTATGTTGGGGCTGTATAAATTCATATATATGAGTATATCTTTTATCTCTTAAATAAAATAGTATCTTCTCAAGATCATGGATTCTTTCTTTCTTGTTACTGTATCCCAAGTGACTAACAGAGAGTAGACATTTAATAAATGTTCAATCAAACTAAATTTAAAAAGTGTCTGGATCATGCTAATGGATGTTAGAAAGACTCAAGGGATTCAACTTTTCCAGTATAGTATTAACATTGATAAAGAGAGCTTCTAGAGCCTTATTTATAGACACTGTATTTTACAAAGCACTTGTGTATAAAATTGTTTTGGTTCTTCTTTTATCACTCTCTGATTTTATTTTACAAATTCTTTGTATTTATCATTCCTTACTATACAATGATAATACAGTGATAATTAGTCACATGTTTTGTTTCTAAATTTTTGCTATCTCAATTATTCTAAAACATTTATTTATTTACTTGTATGTTTATTTGTTTAATGTTAGTAATCTCCTTAGGGATATAATCACAGTAATGGAATCATGAAGTCACAGATCATAAACAATTTTGTTTTTAGTGGTATATAAAGTATAGTTAAACACTTTGAAAGCAAGCTGAATTTTTAAATTTTTTCATGATTAAATGTTATTTTTAATTTATTGACTAAAGCACTTTCATAACATAGTACAATAAAAAAGATGATTGCACATGAAACTACATGTTATGCACAAATTTCTATTCCTTTCAAATATACAAAATTATCATGTTAATTTCTTTTTTTTCCCCTTCTTCCTTCCCCCAGAGATAACTACTATATACATACACAAACATATGTATATTTACACATACACACATATATACATATACACATATATATAAAATATATGTATGAAATTATTCTATGCACACTAATATTTATCAATTCTTTCTCTGAATGCAGATGATACTTTATGTCTTCATATGTCCTTTATAGTCGATTTAAATATTTATGATAGTCATAATAACTTTTTTGTTCAAAGTCATTTTTAAAACACTATTTCTGTTTCTGCAGTGTTCTCATGGTTCTGCTTAATTTGCTCTTCATTATTTTATGCAAGATTTTCCATGTTTTCCTAAAGTCATTAAGCTCATCTTTTTTTATAGCACAGGAATATTCTATCACAATTATGTAATATAACTTATTCAGACATTCTCTAATTGATAGACATTCCTACAATTTATAGTTCTTTGCCACTACAAAGTGAGCTGCTATAAACTTTTTAGAACATATTGTTTCTTTTCTTCTTTCCCTACTTATTTTCAATAGAAAGTAGTGGTTTTGCTGGATCAGAAGGCATAAATAGTTTAATAACTCTTTGAGAATAATTCCAGATTGCTCTCCACACTGAATTGTAAGGCATAAATAAAAATCAAAATTATTTATAATGGTAACAGATATTGTAATATGATAAAAAAGAATAACAGATAATCATAATTTACATGCTATCAAATTGACAAATGTTAACCATGGTAATTATATAATGAAATTGTCATTTGTAACATTCTTATTTTGAAATGATATAAGCAATATTTGCTTTTAAAGAAGAAAATAAATAGCTTTGTTTTTATACTAA
The DNA here is from genome assembly GCF_016432865.1 of Antechinus flavipes. NCBI lineage: Eukaryota > Metazoa > Chordata > Mammalia > Dasyuromorphia > Dasyuridae > Antechinus > Antechinus flavipes. Next base: position 142,888,058 of record NC_067398.1, on the reverse strand, counting down.
AATATGTCATGAAATAATAACATGAGTTTGGATTTAAGGAAAGAACACTGTGTTAAACATGTTTTCAGCAAAATATTTCTTTTCTTAAATATTTTATTAGATTTTTTAATGCAAAGTCTCAGACCATCTCTTTCATTTGAAATTATTTATATTGTATGACAATATAATCCTATAAGACAAAGGTTGTTTTTTTTTTTTTTTTGGTGGAGTCTGTGAACTTTAAAAATATTTTGAAAACTGTATTTCCATATTTTTTTCATCTGTGTTCCTATGTTTTTTATACATTTAAAGGCATTGTTCTGAATCTTCATGAGACCACTAACAGCACCCCCCCACACACACACACACCAAGCTTAAGAATCCCTAATATGAAGGAATCCATAAAGTATAAAGAAAAACATTATTTATTTAGAAAGGAGACATCATGACTTTTTATTTGAGATCTTATAAAGACTTCAGACCACAGGAAAGCAGAAGACATTATTATTTCCATTTTAGAAGTATGGAGACTAGATGAGAATCTACAAGTTACCAAAGTTAAGTGGTGTAAATAAGTGGCAGACATTACAGTAGATCCCACTTTTCTAACTCAATTGTCAATTTAGTTCTCTAGAAATAGAAAAAAAAATATTAGCAGTTATAAAGTCATCAGATGGCCCTGTCTCTGCCCCTTACTAATCTTCTGGTCTTTTGGAAAATTGGTTGACCTTCCCTTGCCCTGTTTCCATCTTCTATAAAGCCTAATATTATCCATCCAGCTTTCCAGTCTGTACCCCATGATTGTTGTTAAGTCAGAATGAAATTATGCATGTTAGAGTATTTTCAAAACTGTAAAGTAGTGTCCAAATGTAAGATAATACTATAACAACTAGAAGGGAAATTAAAACTTAGTGAGATATATTTATGGTATTAGCCATTGTGATGTTGAGCGCTATAATTTAAGAAGGAAAGCAATGAGCTAAGGTGAATTCAGGGAAGGGTACCCAGGTTGGTAGAGGGCCAAGTCATATCAATCATATATTTATTATTTAGAAGAACTGGGAATAATTAGCCTGTGGAAGAGAAGATTCAGAGACATGAGCTTTGCTTTCAAATATCTGGAGACAAGCCAATTATCTTCAAACTGTTCTATAGAGGAGGAATTGTTGTCCAATGGTTTTTCAATTGTATCAGACTCTTTGTGAGCCCATTTGGTGTTTCTTGGCAAGGATACTGGAGTTATTTGCCGTTTCCTTTGTGACCTCATTTTACAGATGAGGAGCTGAAGAAAACAGAGTGAAGTGACTTGCCTAAATCATATATATCTGAGACCAGATTTGAACTCATGGGGATGAGTCCTTCTGGCTTTAATCTGGACACTCTCTCCCTGCTGTGTTCTTATCAACTGGTCCAAGCCTCCTTGAAGGAGGAATTAGAGTACCCTACTTAGCCCCAGAGGCCAGCATACCAAATGCAAATGAGTAGAAGTTATAAAGAGGTGAATTGAAATTTGCATCTAAAATAAACATTCTCACAATTAGAACTGCTGAAGTGCAATGTTCTGTCTCTGAGGTTATGGGTCCTTCCTTCTTGGAGATCTTCCAGCAAAGACTGGATGGCCACTTGTCACATGTAATAAGAATCCATTTTTCAGGTAAGGATTGGATTAGAATCAACTATTCTTAAGCCAGTGTCTATGAAATTATATTTTAATATATTTGTGACTAAATATAAGTTTTCCTTTGTAATCCTCTTATTTATGCATTTAAAGACATTATTGTGAGAAGCCATCTATCTTCTCTACTACACAAAAGCTTTTAAACTGTGAATCGTGACCCCATACAGGGTCTCATAACTAATGTGTGGGTTGTGAAATCATGACTTGTTATCAGTAAATGTTTAATCTATATACAGTTTTATATACCTCTATGCCTATGGTGACATAAAAACTTCTAAGATCACAAGCAGTCTTGAGTAGAAAAAAATTTAAGAAGCCCTTCACTAGAATGTCAAAGGAATTGTTGACACACACACACACACACACACACACACACACACACACACACAAATAGAAACCCCAAGATTAGACAAATGTCTACTGATTTTTTTTCCAACTATGTGGTAACGGATGATCAAAAAATACTGTGAAGTAGCTCCATTTTCCTTTCTGGATACCTCCTTTTAATCATGTGTTTTATTATTTTTTCTTAACTTGTCCCTAGTTGGGTTATAACTATGTTGCAATTACTTTTTAAAGTAAGTTGTTTCCTTCAAATTTTGGAAGAAAATGAAATATCTGGTCTCTACTAAGTTTCACATTGATGCGTCATTATGGTATAGATAAGACCCTGATACCTCAAGGATCATAGTATAAGTTCTGATAATTTCTTTCTATCAGTGAAAGATTCATGAGTCCAAATGGGTCCATCAGCATGCTCTGTGTCTTTTGACTTGAGAACAAACCTAGCTTACTCCATAGAAATTCATAACTATAAGATTCTCTTCTCTACCAAGTACTGATTTCTGTGTGTTTAACAGCAATGGACAAAATACTAATATGAGGTATGGAGATGTGAAGACAGCTGACTTGGTTCACTGAATGTACCCAAACTGAAAAAATTATAATTTTTTATATTAAAGATGGAGAAAGTATCACCTACCTTGAGCTCAGGTTTCAGACTAGGATTTAAATAATTGTTATTCAGTATTTGAGTAGTCTTGAATTAGTATGCTTCCTTTGTGTTGGAGTACACCATCATGTAGATCAAATTGTTTTTTTTTTTTTTTATTAGAGGAAGACCAGAGCTACTAAAGTAATCAGAAGAAAGTAATTATCTTCCATATTCCAACTGATAACTACTGGAGAAAAATTAAATATGAAAAAAATGAATTAAGTTCAAAATATATCAGGTCCAAGAGCTTTGTGGGATAGTGTTTAAAACATGACTTCTTTTATTCTGTGGATCCTTTAGCAAAGGTATGCATATAAATACATTAATTTTTTTTAAAGTAAAATTTCATGATGTCATATGCCTTCACAATAAAAACCTCAAAATAACATTTCTGGAAATATTTTTTTTAATTTTTAAAATAAGTTTTGTGATTTTTTTTTGGCATCACCAGAATTTCTCCTAGTTTCTTTTACCTTTACCTATCCCAAAGAGCAATTCTGTGTTCACATAGTAATTTAAAGGGAAAAAAAAAGGAAGAAAAAAAAATAAGCATGATCAATATTTTTAAAAGTTTGAAAATGTATACAGCATATGAGGATACTGTATATAGCAAATTCTTCTTGAAGGGAATTGTAATAATACTTGATCTTTGGCAGTAATGCTATTGTAATCTTTTGTATTCCAGGAACAAAAATTATCTCTTATATTAGAATGTAAGCTTCTTAAGGGCAGGGATGGATTTTGTTTGTTTTATTTTGTTTTTCCCTTTTATTCCCAGAATTTAGTACAGTGATTGGTATATAGTAAGTGCTCAATAAATGCTTGTTGACTAATTGATTAATGGTCATGACTCTTCCTGAGAACTTTCAACATAAGCTATTGTGATAATGTCTTAAATTTTCAGATTGTTTTTGACATTTAAATCCAACTAACATTTATTATGTGCCTATGAATGAGATCATTACATTTTTTCCCCCTGATACCTACCTGATCAAGAGATAAAAGGATCTTCACAAATGAAATAAATGAAATATAAGCTAGAAGGTATTCAAGAATAGACCCAGTGATAAGGTATATGTCATTTAAGATTCAGTTTAGCTAAGTCCCAGAACTTTGAAATGTTTTGAAGAAGCAGAGAAGAAAAAGTGTTGAGTTTAGACTTAGACATACCTAGATGCCTATCTTGATTCTAATCCTCATTAACTATGTAAACGAGTATATCTGTGGTCTTCTCTGACCCTTAGCATCCTCATCTTGATCATGGTATAAATAATATCTGTAGTATCTGCCTCACAAGTCATTATGGGGATAAAATATGACATATATAAAAAACTTTGTAAACTTTTAAATTTTAAATGTTTCTTCTCTTCCTCCTCCTCCTCTTCCTGCTGCTCCTCCTCCTCCTCCTCCTCCTCCTTCTCCTTTTCCTCCTCTTCCAACTCCTCCTCTTCTTCCTCTTCCTCATCTTCCTCCTCACACACTTATAATCCCTGCTACTGGGAAAGCTGAGATTGGTAGAATTCTTGAGCTTGCTTGTTCTGAACCATGTGAATATATATCCACAGTAAACCTAGTACCAAAAGAATGGGCCACTTTAATGTTGGTGTGAGAATTAGGCTGCAGAAACTGGAGTTCATAAGCTGGTTCAAAAATAGAGCAGATCAAAGTTATAAACAAATAAATGAGCGAATTTTTAAAATCATGAACACATGCTTATATAGACATATACATGTATGTACTATATATACATTATATCTATATGAAAATAAATCATAGATACTTAATGCCTTAGAGACATGTTTTATTCTTTCTCTCTCTTTGTCTCTGTTTCTGGCTCTCTCTCTATTTATAACACATCCATACACTTGTAAATATATATATACACACACACACATATATACACACACATACATATATGTATATATACACATATACATGAAAACAAAAAATCCTAGCTGCCTCTAGTCTTTGGGATAAATTTTTTATATAGATAGATAAACATATAAATATAAATACAAATATATGTATCTATACAAAATTAAAAGTCCCAAATGCCTCTAATCTTCCGAGCATATTTTATTCTCTTTATGAAGTAGATGCATAGGTAGAAAGATACACACACACACACACACACACATACACACACACACACACACACCCCACATATATCTACATGAAAATAAAAAGTCCTAGATTCTTTAGCCTTTGGGACATATTTTATTCTTACAAGACACTCCATAGAACTTCCTCTCCCTTGCCCCAACTTTTTCTTTCCTTTCAAGCTGACCCCACCCCCTAGGGTTATTCATACTGCTAAATTTCCTATGATTTTGCCTTTGTTCTGAGAAACAGAAAGCATAATCCCATTACAGTTACACATACAATTCATGGCATTCCATATTCTGATTAATACTTAATTGCAGGAAAGCAATCAGCTCACTGAAAATTTTTCTGTGAGGTGGTACAATAAACAGCAAATGGCTTATTTTCAAGTCTTTAATTTTGAAATAAAGCTCTATTTTCCCTGCAGTCTGTCTTTACAGTGTTCAAAAAATGGTTTTAGGGTTAGAAATTTATGCTTTTGTGAAATGGCTTTTGTTTGCCTTGAAATAGCTTTTGGAATGTGAGATTTCAGTCTTAATTACAGTTATTTCAGGTCTGCAAATTTATTTTGGATAACTGAAAATTCCAATAACTGGTATTTGGACAGGTTTTTTTTTTTTTTAATATAAAGTAAGGTAGGTTCCCAGGCTACAAAGAAAAACACTGTAATGCAAATAATGAAATTCAAGTCTATCTACTTGCTTCAATAAGCCTGTGACTACTTATATTAGATCATAGATTCTTACTTTTTGTTCATCATGGATTCCTTCCTATAGACCTATTCTCAGAAAAATCTTTTAACAGTAAAGAAAATGGAAAAATTCAGTTAGCAATTAAGGAAAAAATTTTAAAATAAACTTTTTTTTTTCCTTCAACCAATTTTGTAGACTCCTTGAAATAGATCCCAGTAGATACCTATACTAATCTACTATATATTTTTTTCTTTCTGGTGATGCAAGTTAATTTAATTCAGTTTAGTAAATGTTTATTGGCATAGTTAAGTGACATAGTGAATACAGTGAAAACAGAGAGAGAACTATATTAAATTGTTTGCCTAAGATCACGTTATACAAAACAGGAATGAAATTCAAATCTGGTTATTTTGTCTAAAAACATATAATAGCTAGCATTTATATTGATTCTACTGTGTGCTAAGTACTATGTTCAGCACTTTTCAAGTGTTATCTCATTTTATCCTAACAAGGAGGCAGGGGTTATTATTACTTCCATTTTACAAATGAGAAAACTGAGGCAAACAAAGATTAAGTGATTTGTCCATGCTCACCCAGTTAGTCAGTGTCTGAGGCTGGATTTGAACTAGAATTTTCTGAATCTAGGCTCAGTGTGCTATTGTTCATATCACCCAACTTTCTAAAATTCAGTGTTACAATACATACTTCTACCTGGATTTAAGTACTATTAAGTACTTAATTAAGTACTGTTCTGAGTGATCCTTAGACCAATTCTTTTAATGTTGAGACTGGGAGATTTGATGGAGGATGCAGTACTATGGTTGTTTTTTATTCCCCTCTTTTGTTCTTGTTGATGCTGTTGTTTTTAAGAATTTATCTAACAATAAAGTTCTTTAGTCTCTCCACTAACCAACAAATAAGTCCTCAGAGAGGAAATAATGAAATTGGTCACAATGGAACTATTGCTGTAGCAATTAGCAACACTTCATAGGGATTCAAGAAGGATGAAATAAACAGAGGGAAACCTCAAACTCAATCAAAGATTCTTTAAAACATTCAGGAACATTCTTCTAAGCAGGTTTGTAATTTAATTAACTTTAAGAGTTTTGTACATTAAATGTTTGTAGCAGCTCTTTTTGTGGTGGCAAAAAATTGGAAAGTAAGTAGATGCCTGTCAATTGGGAATGGCTGAATAAGTTATGGTACATGAAAGTAATGGAATATTATTGTTCTGTAAGAAATGATGAACAAGCTGATTTTACAAAAGCTTGGAAAGATTTACACAAACTGATGCTGAGTGAAATAAGCAGAACCAGAAATATATTGTACACAGTAACAGCAATATTGTGTGATGATCAACTATGATTGACTTGGTTCTTCTCAGAGGGTCAGTGACCCAAGGCAATCCGAATAAACTTACAATGGAAATTGCCCTTATCATCCAAAGAGAGAATTATAGAGATTGAATGTAAACTAACATATGCTATGTTCACTTTTTTTTTTCTTCTGTTTTTTTTTTCCTCTCTTGATTTTTCCCTTTTGTTTGCCATTTCTCTCTCGACATGATTCATAAGGAAATGTGTGAGGGAAAAAATGAACGTAGATATATATCAAAAAAAAAAAAGTTTTACATATTCAGCAAAGGAGTAAGGCAGTGGAGAGAGCTTTGGTGCTGAAATCAGGAAGAATCATCTTTTGGGGTTCAAGACTTTCTCCAACTTACCAGTTATGTGACCTGTTCAAGTTATTTGACCCTGTTTGCTTCACTTTATTCATCTGTAAAATGAGCCAGAAAAGGAAATGACAAACAACTTTAGTATCTTTGATAAGAAAACCCCAAATGGGGTCACAAAGAATAAGATTGAAAAACAACATTTAAGGAAGTATCTTGAAGTTCTTTTCTGAAGTTAACCTCAAGTTAAGTCTTAATTTTCCTAAACTTCCTAGAGATGCTATTATGTATATATAATTAAGGAATATATCAATGTTGATGTCAGTGAGAAAAAATAGAGAATATCGGAAATATCCAGGGTTCTATCTTTCTGTGGTTTAGTTGCTTTTATTTGACAAGATAGTAAAAAGTGCCTTTTAAAATAAAAATGGCTATATTGTGAACTTCAAAAAGGCAAAATCAAAGTGATTAAGTGGCATTGCACTCAATAATAATTGTTCTCTATTAACAGAAATGGCTTGCATATATCAAACAACAGAAATGTTCACCTTTGATCACCTGTCTCCATGATGTAATCTACCTATCAACTAGACTCTGTGCCAACATAAATGCTTGAGGAGTTAATGGACTTTAGTCCCAGTGAGTCAATAGTGAGATATAGTAGCCCTAAAGTAAATGGAGTCTTGGGCTGTATTAATAAAGATATGTGTTCAGATTGAGAAGGTAACAGTCCTACTGAACTTTGACCTAGTCCCTTCTGCAGTATTGCATGTTATAGGCTTCATATATTTTGAAGACTATTTTTAATTTGATCAGCTAGTGCATGCATGGAGGATGGTCAGAGCGGTAAAGAAATGGGAAACCAGACTCATAATAGACATGTTTCCCCTTTCCTCTCTTTTTTTTTTCTCTTCTCCTTACTTTTCTTCTCTCTTTTTAAATTTTTTCTCTGTCTCTTCCTTCTTTCTCTCTTCCCTTTTTCTCCCTCTTCCTCTTCTTCCTTCCTTTTCATCCTTTTGTCATCCTTCCTTTCTTCATTCCTTTCTTCTTCCTTTCAGAGGGTGGGGAAATAAAGGAAGAAAAAAAAACTTAATAATTTTAAAAATAAAATATATTTCCTAAATGGAAACTATTTGGTCTAGATAGATAGATGGAAATATAGATAGATGGATGGAAACAAATGGAATGTAGGTATAGAAAGAAATTGATAAATAGATGCTCGATTGTTATAGATAGATTGTGATAGATATTGCTTTTGCAGATTATTAGGTTTTTTTGTGAGGCAATTGGGGTTAAGTGACTCGGTTGTGTCATACAGTGAGTGTCAACTGTCTGAAGCCACATTTGAATTCAGATCTTCCTGGATCCAGGACTAGTGCTCTATTCACTATATCACCTAGCTGTTTCCAGAGTATTGTTCAGATGAATAAAATTATTAGTGACATTATGGGATTATACAGATAAGAAAAATGAGATCAAAGAAAGTTTAATAGTCTGTTCAAAATCACCCAAAAGTCAGAATTTAAACACTGGACTCAGAGTTCTGAGTTCGTTTTTTTTTTGTTTGTTTGTTTTTTTCATGAAATTTATTAAATATTTTTTTAAAAAAGATTCATATGTTCATTTAGAGTTTAGAATAAATGATATGAGAATTTGATTTGAGAATTCTAACCATCAAGCAATAAAAAGTTAAAACCTAGAAAACTTTAAACATTCAAAGAGATATATACATTTTTTGTAGGTATTTGGAGACTATTATAGCCCTTTGCAAAGTTTTTTTTTTTTTTTTTTTTTTTTTTTTTTAAATAATGGACATTGATCAAAAGAGAAATGCATTCCCTTGTCAGGGAGTCCCCTACTCCATTCTGAAAGCCGCTGTTTTCTCTGGCAGAACAACCTATTGGTGATAGAACAACCTATTAATTTCAGGCTCCATGGACTCCAGTACTCAAAAGCATTGTTGAGGCTAAGGAATTCGAATGAAATTAGTAGTGAAAATTGACTTCCTTCACTCTGGGAATGACCCCCTTTGGAGAAGGTTTAAGCTTCTCATTTTCAACAATAAGGAAGTTTATACATGTTGAATCTTATCTTTGTCTAAAAAGGATTCCTATTTTATCAACTTCCAGAATTGCATCATTCACTAATAAAGAGAAAATGTATTTTAACCAGATTTTTTTTTCATTCTTTTCCATTCTTAAACTTTGCTATTTAAAATCTTGGGCAGTGCTTGAAAATACATAAGTATATAATTTTTTCTTGGTTAATTATTTTGACTCCCCTAACTAGGAAAAAAACATACTCATAGTAGGGATATACCTTGACATTTTTTCCCCTCTTAAATTGTATTTTTCTTATTATTCTTTTTATATGAGTGATGGAAATATGTCTAGCTTCTTTTAAAAAAAAACAATATTTTATTTTCCTCAGTTACAATTAAAACCACTTTCCAATCTTTGTCCTTTAAAAGTTTTGAGTTACAAATTCTTTCTTGCTCTTTCTCCCATCACCCACTTTTCTTCCCCTCCCCCCCTACTTTCATCGTGAAGGCAAGCAATCTGATATAGGCTATACATGATATAGTCATGCAAAACATAATTCCATGTTAGTCATGTTGTAAAAGAAAACAGACAAAAAAAAAGAAAAACAGTTTAAAAAAGTACATTTCATTCTTCATTCAGAATTCTGCATCAGTTCTTTCTCTGGATATGGGTAGCATTTTTAATCATAAATCTTTCAGAATTGTCTAGATTATTGTATTGCTGAGAATAGCTAAGTCATTCACAGTTGGTCATCTTATAATATTGATATTACTGTATAAAATATTCTCCTGGTTCTGTTCATTTCACTTTCCATTAGTCCATTTAAGATCTGAGTTTTTCTGAGAGCATCTTTCCTGTCATTTATTATACCACAATACTATTCCATCATAATCATATACAACAACTGTTCAATTATTACCAATAAGTAGATATCCCCTCAATTTCCAATACTTTGCCACCACTTAAAGAGCTGCTATAAATATTTTTGTACACATGTAAATTATTTTCCTTTTTGGTTTTTATCCTTTTGAAATTATATACTTAGTTGTGGTATTTGTGGGTAAAATCATTTCTGTACATGATTTTATATCCTTTGGGGCGTAGTTCCAAATTGCTCTACAAGATAGTTGAATCAGTATACATCTTCTCCAACAATGCATTAGTGTTTCAATTTCCCCACATGCTCTCTATTTATCATTGTCCTTTACTATCTATATAAGTAGCTAACCTGATAAGTGTGAGGCAGTAACTCAGATTTGTTTTAATTTTTATTTCTTTTATCAATAGTAATTTAGAACATTTTTTCATATGATTATAGATAGCTTTGATTACTTTGAATATTGTTTGTTCATATCATTTGACCATTTATTAATTGAGGAATGGGTCTTATTTCTATAAATCTGATTCAGTACTCTATATGCTGGAGAAATGAGGAAATTGCTATATATATATATATATTTTTTTTTTCCTCCATAGTTATGGTTACTAACTCTGTATTTCCCTCCATCCTATTTCCCCTTGTTTATCTTGCTCATATTTCCTTTTTCTCTATCCATTCTCAAAAGCGTTTTGCTTTTGACTTTTTACCTCCTCCAAGCACCCCCTTTCCTAAAGTAGTATTTGTCAAATAGAAAAGGAGGTACAGCGGCTCTTTGAAGAAAATAATTTCTTAAAAATTATACTTGGATATATATTTTTTTTCCTCCATAGCTGTGGTTACTAACTCTGTATTTCCCTCCATCCTATTTCCCCTTGTTTATCTTGCTCATATTTCCTTTTTCTCTATCCATTCTCAAAAGCGTTTTGCTTCTGACTTTTTACCTCCTCCAAGCACCCCCTTTCCTAAAGTAGTATTTGTCAAATAGAAAAGGAGGTACAGCGGCTCTTTGAAGAAAATAATTTCTTAAAAATTATACTTGGATAAGTGAGAGATAATGGCTTCATGAGATATCAAGAAAGTATAAAACAAAATGAAAATAATGAAAAAATAGAAAAAAAATATGTGAAATATTCCATTGGAAAAAAATAAATGATTGAAAATTGATCCATGAGAGATAATTTAAGAACTATTAAATTACCTGAAAGTCATGATCAAAGAAAAAAAAAAGCCTGAATAACAACTTTCAAGAAATTATCAAAGAAAAATACCCTGGTATTCTAGGTTCAGAGGGTAAAATTGAAAGAATCCGCCTATCATTATTTTCTTCAATGAGTTGATGTATCTCCTTTTCTATTTAGCCTACATTGTTTTGGAAGTTCTTCTCTTCAATGAATTTGTGTATATCTTTTTTTTTTCTATTTAGTCAATTGTGCTTTTTTTTTTAAATTTTATTTAATAATTACTTTATATTGACAGAATCCATGCCAGGGTAATTTTTTTTACAACATTATCCCTTGCACTCGTTTCTGTTCCGATTTTTCCCCTCCCTCCCTCCACCCCCTCCCCTAGATGGCAAGCAGTTTTATATATGTTAGATATGTTGCAGTATATCCTAGATACAATATATGTTTGCAGAACCGAACAGTTCTCTTGTTGCACAGGGAGAATTGGATTCAGAAGGTAAAAATAACCCGGGAAGAAAAACAAAAATGCAGATAGTTCACATTCATTTCCCAGTGTTCTTTCTTTGGGTATAGCTGCTTCTGTCCATCATTTATCAATTGAAACTCAGTTAGGTCTCTTTGTCAAAGAAATCCTCTTCCATCAAAATATGTCCTCATACAATATCGTTGTTGAAGTGTATAATGATCTCCTGGTTCTGCTCATTTTACTTAGCATCAGTTCATGTAAGTCTCTCCAAGCCTCTCTGTATTCATCCTGCTGGTCATTTCTTACAGAACAATAATATTCCATAACATTCATATACTACAATTTACCCAGCCATTCTCCAATTGATGGGCATCCATTCATTTTCCAGTTTCTAGCCACTACAAACAGGGCTGCTACAAACATTTTGGCACATACAGGTCCCTTTCCCTTCTTTAGTATTTCTTTGGGATATAAGCCTAATAGAAACACTGCTGTATCAAAGGGTATGCACAATTTGATAACTTTTTGGGCATAATTACAGATTGCCAATTGTGCTTTTCAAGGCATTCTTGCCTTCATTGCATTTTTGTGTCTCTTTTACTATTTGACTTGTTCTGTTTTTTTAAATGTATTATTTTCTTCATTCTTTTTTTGTGTGCCTCTATTTCTAAGTTGTTGACTCTTTTGTCATGATTTTTCTTGTAGCATCACTCATGTCTCTTCTCAATTTTTCCTCTTCCTTTCTTGATTTTTAAAATCCCATTTGAGCTCTTCCATAGTCTAAGACCAATTTATATTTTTCTTTGAGGCGTTGTTTGACTTTTTTGTCCTTGTGTTTGTGTTTTGATCTTTCCTGTCATCTTAGTAACTTTCTATAGCCAGGATCTTTTTTTTTACTGTTTGCTCATTTTCTTCTTGTTTCTTGACTTTTAACTCTAAGTAAGACACTGTTTCTACAGTGGAGGGGACACTGTCCCAAGCTTCAGCTTTTTTATGCATCTGTTTTTGGAGATAATTCTGGGGACCTCAAAGTTTTCATTCTTTCAAGGTGGTATAATCTAGAAAGGAATTTGTTTACTACTCTCCTGGCCTGTGCTCTAGTAAGTGGTCACAAGAACTCTTTTTCTGTTCTGGAACTGTAAGAAGGGTTTTACTCCATTGTGGCTGCAACTCTGATGTACTAATGTTCCTCCTCACCTTGGAACTGCTACCCCGGTCTGGGACCAGGGTATAAGAATGGGCAAAGCAACAAAGTTCTGCCTGAGGGCTAACAAAGAGATCCCTTTAGTCTCTTTCTGATCAATATTATACCTTTTACTGTCTGTGAGTTGAAAGGTCCATAAACCCTCTTTATCATCACTGATTTAGTTGTCCCCAAGATCTATTGATGGTTTGCTAGGACACACCCTGTGTTTAATTGCCTTCCACTCTCACTCCAGTGCAAATTTTCTAAGTTGTTTTAGCTGAAAACTTGCTTTACCTTGTTTTTTTGTGGGTTCTGTTGCTCTAGAATTTGTTTTGAGGCATTATTAAGGCATATTATTGTGGCATAGTAAAGTTGTTTGGAGCGTTTTGGGGGAGAACTCCAGTAAGTCTTGTATTTTCTACACTATTTTGACTTCACTCCCTACTCCTGAACATTCTAATGGAATTTATTCTTTGAAGATTTATTGATGATATTTGTTTTTGATTCTAGTGATTTCCTAATGCATGAATACCTTCCAATAATACCAGTCTTATAATAAAAGAAAACATTAAAATTCAACTGTAAGAGAGACTACATATAATATGTTACATCATGTACGTGGAGCTTCCTCCTTTTGTACCAAGAAGTGTGTTTCATGCTCTGTTCTCTGCAAAATATTGGTTATTACAATTAATAATCATTTGTCTGAATTTTAATGTTTTTCTTTATATTTTTATTAGAGTTGTCTATATTTATTTCTCTTGGCTCTGATTACTTTATTCTGTACCAGTTCTTACATGGCTTACTATCATTCCCTGATCTCTGCATCTCAGTTTCTAAAAATAGGATCCTATCTCATTATATCCAAATGTCACAACTTATGTATGTGTACAAATACATGTATTCCTATGGATGTGCATATGCACATATAAGCATATATTCCTGTATGTCTGTATATATAATATATGTGAGATTCACAGATAAATATAAATTTAAGATTCATAGCTGTACTTAGGAGAAGAAATGAGTTTCCCAACTACTTCATAAAGTCTAGATTTTGTATTTGGCATAAATTTAGATGTGCAAGGGTCCTTAGAGGTCACTGGATTTTACTTCTTCATTAAAAAATGAGTTGACTGAGACTTAGAGAGGTTAATTAATTTGTCCAAGGAGGTAATAAGTGGAAGAATGAGAATTCAAACTCTGATCCTTTGAATACAAAGCAAATGTATTTCCTTCTGTACCCACCACCTTTCTATCCCTGAAGTCAATACGTTAATTTAAATTCCATGTCTGCTAGCTAGTTAAAAAAAATACAAGAGTATCTGCTTTTATTCATTATAAATTATGGGTCCGTTTCCTTCTCGGGTTCTCCTGAAGTGTAAAGCGCCTGGGTGGTATTTATATGCCTACGTTTAGAATAGATATATCTATCCATGTCTTATTTGCTTCCTATCTAGATTCTTCAATCTTCTTTCTGGCTTTTATCCTCTTTAATCAGTCCCAAATGCTGCCTCTATGGTAATCTCCCTAGCTTTCCTAATCTTCCTACCTCTCCATTACTCACCATTGCAAATCCCTCCACTGGTCCCCCATTGCATTCCAAACCAATTATAAATTACTTATCTTTATCTTTCAGCTCTTTTATCCTTCTGCCCTCCTGCTTATGACTTTTTCATTATCTTCTTGGATTCCTTTCACAGCTCACACCTAGCAAGTATGTTCTTCTCTCTTAGGAGAATTTCTTGGATTTATATGGTGCTTTTCTTTTGCAAAACTCAGAGCATTTCCTTGTGCATTGTATCACCTCAGTTCACAAGATCCTTAGGAGATAGAAAAGATGTCTTTAGGATAACTAGATGGAGAAAATAAGAATGAGTTAGTGACCTGCCGAATGTCACATATGTGTAAAGAAACCTGGGAAGAAATCCTCCAGATACTAATAATTCGGTGCTATCTACTACCCAGCTACCCAGTAGCCATATCTAGTATTCTTCTTTGTGCTTTTGCCATTAAACCCTTACTTTTCATGTTTTGTTTTAACCCTTTATTTAATCAATCAACTAATGTTTGTCCTTTAATTTCATCCTTAAAGGTAATTTTGGTAATCTTTTCCTAAATCTGTGCCATCTTGTGATCTCAAAGGTATAGTGAAGATAGGAACTAAAACAATTACTGGTTTTTTTCCTTAATATTTGAGGACTATGCCTGCATCTGACTTTATTTTCTTCATATTCTACTATTTACCTGCTGCCCTATTCCATTTTATATTCTCCAGTGTGGAGTTACAGCAGTCAATACAAGTTGACATTACTGTAGCTAACATTTTCAACTAAATAGAGTCACACCTTGATACTCTGATGTTGTCTCTCCCTCTACCTACATAGCTCACAACTCTCACAACCTCACATTTCAGTACTTATGAGGGCCAAAGAATTGATCATGGCATCTAGAAATCAACGGATTTAGTCATGAGCTTAGGAGAATTCAACTAGACTAGTTCTTGGGTGACTGATCTGATGCATACTCCATTGCTGAACCTGTATTCAAAGCTTATTCAGCTTTGTAGGTAGGACCTCTTGAGCCTTGAACTCTGCTAACATATTCTCTGAGCCAATGAATCCCCTTGATGCTATGACAAAGCAATATAGGAGAACTTTAGTAGAGGAATGATGGACTTAAAATCACCCAACTATTTTCATTGAGTCTTCCTCTTTATAATTAAATGACAGTAAACCCTCATGTTTATAGATTGAATTTTTTTGTCAAATAAAATTCTGAAAATGAAAAGTCCTATTAAAGAATACTCAGGCCCCATGATTTGTGCTTTTATGGTTAGGGAGGCCAGTTGCTTGAAGCCATATTGAGATGTCACTGTGTGATATTTTTAGATTTTTCACATTGCTCATGCATGAGTGCTCTGGGAGTTATTCAGTGAATCTGTGTCCCCAGAACACTTTTTTTCTCCTTGAGATGATCAAATTTTTTGTACTTTTCTCTCTCGTCTTCTTCTGATTATTTGTGAGTGGCATTAGGAAATTATGCTGAACCCAAAACTACACCTTCTCTTTCTCCCATTTCAAAGGAAAACATTTAATCTTATTGTTTGAAAGGAGGAGCAATTATTTTAAGAGTTTATATGTATCACCCTTTTTGTATATGAAAAGAAAAAGTACAAACTAAATATTTTCCAAAATAAATCATATTTTAATGTCCTATGAAGCTCTCAATTTAATGATCCCCTGCAGTAAACTTTGTAATATAAAATGATATTCCCAATTTATCAGTTTTGTAAGTTTAAATTTTCTTTTTTTGTTTGTATTTTTTTTTTTATTTTGTAGGCTAATAGATACTCCCATATCATAGGATCTTGACACCTTCTCTTTTTTTTGGACAAAACCTTTTCACCTTTTTTTGTGTCCTGGACTTCCTTTGGCAGTCTAGTGAAATCCATGGATCCCTTTTCAGAATAATGTTTTAAGTGCATAAAATAAAATATATTGGATTGCAAAGAAAAACACTGATGTTGAAATAAGAGACAGCTAGAAATTTCAATGGATAAGGTTGAATTTAGAGTTAAAAAGATTTGAATTTAAATCCCAACTCAGACAATTTCTTTTTACCATTCAATTCAATTTATGAATTAAATTCATTGACCATCTCTTTGCTTCAGTTTCCTCATCTATAAAACATAGATAAAATAAAATCAAGTTCAAAGAGTTGTGAGGATGAAATGAAATGATTTATGTAAAATGCTTTGCAAACCTTAAAGCACTTCATAAAGGCTATTTTAAATATAGATGTTTTTGGATGTTTGTTCTTATTCAAATTCAAGGGTTTCCACAAGTTCTGTGGACTCTAGGTCAAGAACCCTAGCTATAAAGGGAGGAATTTTCACCAAAATTATTTATTTTTCCATAAGAACATATGTGAAAGTATTTTATCTTTTTTTTTTTTTTACCAATTTAGTAATTACTGACTTTTTTATATAACTTTTTTTATCTTAAAAAGATTGTGTTGCCTTTACTTTTGTGTTATACATCAGAATACATTTTCTTTTTCTTTTTTATAAAATCAACATTTTTATTTTCCCAGCTACACAGAAAGCAATTTTTTATATTTGTTTTTAAAACTTTGGGTTCCAGATTCTCTCCCTTCCTCCACACCTCTATTCCCCTTTATAATGCACATGTGAAGTTATGCAAAATATTTCCATAAAAGTATGTTATTAAAGAAAACATATCCCTCCAAAAAATCCTCAAATAAAATACAGTTTAAAAAATGAGTATGCTTCAATCTATATTCAGTAAAATTCAGTTCTTCCTCTGGATTTGGATAGCATTTTTCATCATAAGACCTTTAGAGTATTCATGGATCACTGTACTGTTGAGAATAGCAAAGTCATTCACAATTGATTATCCCACAACATTGCTATTACTTTGTATACAGTACATTTCACTTTGCTTGAGTTCATGGAGAACTTTACAGGTTTTCTGAGAGCATCCTACTCATCATTTCCCATAGAACAATAACATTCCATCATAATCACATATCATAACTTACTCAACTATTCCCCAGTTATTGGACATTCTCTCAATTTCCAATTTTTTGCCCTGAGAAGGGAGCTGCTATATTTTTGTAAATATATAGATCCTTCAGAAAACTTTTTTACCTTTCTTTTAAAGTCCATTTTATAGTCCATTTTCTCAGAAGTATATGCATATATTCACAAATTCTTTGTAGGGAAAAGGGACAAATATAAATCCAAGTCCTACAAATTTTAAAAGTATGCCTTTAAATTTACAATACATTTTCTCTCGACACTGGTATTTTGTTTGGTAGCATTTAGTTGGTAGTTTAATTACTAATATCTTTTCTACATATGAGTGTATACGCCAATAAAATCTAATTGCTTACAACAATAGCTTTATAGTAACTATCTTTGATTAGGTGTGGTTTAAACAGTATAATTCAACATCATTAATAAAAACTTCTTTTTGAATCTGTGAACAGGCTAGATAAGGCCTGTTTTATAGGAAGGACTATTATAGTCAAGCTTAAGTCTATCAGATTTGTTAAACAATTTTTAATATATTTTGTTGTTTTCAGTAACAGAAAGGCTTTATGTGTTCTAGAAGCAGCCTGTCCCACTGACAGTCCTTGTTTACATCTCACCTTCTAAATATTTAACTAAGCAGATGTTCCCAATACATTGTCACAAACTGAAGGAATCAACTACAGGTTTCTTTTTTATGGTAAAACTAAGGATGAAGAATTATAAATATGTTAATAACCCTTAAAATGCAAATTCAGATCAAATGCAGACTTTTGGAAAATATGTAATACGAATCAAATTTAGATGATCTGTTGGTATTTATTATGATAGAATTGACCAGGTAATACTATTGGATCAGTACTTTGAGGGCAAGGTTGAAATGGATGGTAACATGAATGGGTTACAACATATTGCAATGTGAATACATGCCTCCTATTCTCTTAGAATGAGGGCAGTGATAGGAAAAATCTCAGTAACATAGTATCCTAGATCTATAGCTGGGAAGGATCTCAGAAATAATGCAGTATAGGATCCTTCAAGTACAGGTGGGGAAACAGAGGAAGCGGTTAAGAAGAGCGGTTAAGTCATTTAGCTAATATAATACAGAGGACCTCAGACTTGAGAGCTAGTGCTAATTTCTTGTGGCATTACATTTTAATTTTTGGTGAGTCATTTTTTCAATTATATCTGACTCTTTGCGACTCCAATTGAGGTTTTCTTGCCAAAGATACTGGAGTAGTTTGCCATTTCCTTTCCCAACTTATTTTACAGGTGAAGAAACTGAGGCAAAGTAGGGTGAATTGAGTTGTTCAGGGTCACATAACTAGCAAGTATCTAACCTTAGATCTGAACTCAGGAAGAGTGGTTTTCCTGACTCCAGGCTTGCCACTCTATTTACTGTGCCACTTAACTGCCCCTGCTACACTACATAGAAGTCCTCATATTGTAGACTGAGGAAGAAACTGGTGTTTCAGTCAAATATATGGGATTCTTCCTTGTGCTAGAGTCTAGCTCTCCTTCCATAATGTTTTATCCACAAATCTTTTTTTTAATAGGTTTAAGAAAGTTCTTGTGACCAACATTCTTTTAAGAAACTAGCTGTCCCCAGTGTCACTGACTTCATTCCATTTTGAGAGAGGAATGATAGCATTTTCTATTCCATGGCTACTATAATTCTGGAACTCACTAGACTTTAAGATACCTAAGGAAAAGGTAAGAAGTAAACCTTTGTTGATGCAATTTGCTGTTTATGAAGGAGTTCCTGCTTTGATAAAGTATTCACTTTTTCTCCCTGGTTATGGGACTAAACTAAAATTTCTTATCAGCTCCCAGGAAATGAGAACAACTCCTCCCTTTGTGCGGGAATCTCTTGATTTGATGTTAAAACACCAAGCAGAGTTTTATGGCCTAGAACAAAAGCCCCATTCACCAAAAGACTACCTGTGGATTTTTTCTTTCAGATTACTAAAAGCTACAGTTAATATCATAAAAACAATACAGAACCAATACTGCAAAGACATTGCCAAGAATAAAATAATTTTATCTTAAACACTGAAAAAAAGTTTAGGTTACAAATTAGAATTAAGTGAGGAGTAGGGAGGAAGGGAAAGGAATATTTGAAGTTTCTATTTTGACAAAGAATATAAAGTTAACAAAACTATTTGACTAAGACTTTCTTCAGAATATAAAGTTAACAAAACTATTTGACTAAGATTTTCTTCAGAAATAATCTGTAAATGCAGAGAAAAAAATAAAGCCCTAATTTGGTGCTTTTTGCAGTCTATGTAATGGTTTAAAAAAAACACCATTTTTTTTTGGTGGTTGTTATTGTTATGATTCAAAATTAGTCATCCAGAATATCTGGCACAGGCCTTTTTACAAGACAATTGATTCAGGAAGCCTGGCAGAAAGAAATCCTAGAAGTCTGACCTTCAAATCAGTTTAACTCTAGATCAATAGAACATTACTTACACTGGTGCATTATAATTTTTAAAGCCCTTTTGCTGCCAAGAAATTATTTTACCTTATGTAAAGCAGTGAAAGTACGTCAGTATGTAGATAGATATGCTCCAGTCACAAAATGCTGATCCACACAAAAATACAGAAACACAATAGGCCAGTTGTGGCCAGACTTATAGAATTTACATCTCAGTCCTGCCTTGTGTAGAATTCTCTGAAATAAATGCTCTTGGTGCCTGTGAGTTTTGTCTCCTGGCTTTTAATCATACTACTGCACTGTCGCTTTCACAGGACCTTGAGGCAGCATCTTCCGTTGAATTTCAGCCAGGATCTGAATGAAGCTTGAGGCGTTTTTCCCAGTCCTACTTCACCATCTGTGGCTCAATCATGTAATCTTCCTCCTTATTGGAATTAATAACATCGATCTGTCTCCTCAGGCTATTATTGAACTTAACACTGTAATTCAGCACCCTCAAACTTAAATTGCTGCATGGCATTAGCCACATTATTGGTACATTAATATGAAATAAAGTTCCTCCTTCTTGACATATGTGGATCAGTTTAGAGAGTTGTGGGCAGATCCAAACAAAATGGATATCTTGATAAGAGTCTCAGTTGATTCCTCTTTATGTGTATAGTGGAAAGAACTGAATTTATAGCTAGATTTGAGTTTGAATCCTGCGTCTTCTCTATATACAGGTTAGATGACCTTGGACAAATTAATCTCCCACTAAATAAGGACTGGGCTACATCGTTCTTTCCGATTCTAATCCACTAGGAAGTTGTGAATACAGGAGTAGCTTTATTTTTCTTTTTATCCCCAGAAGCTAGCACAGTATTTTCTACATGGTAGACATATAATATGTTTATTGAGTCACACTACAAAAATGAATTAAATCCATTGATCTAACTGGCATTCAGAATCACAAACTATGACAGTTGAATAGCATCTTGCTATTGTATAAGGTTCTTCTTTATCCCACTTCAACCCCTCCTTTTATAGATGATGAAACTGACATTCAGAGAAATATAATGATTTGTCTAATATCACACAATCAGCAAGTTGTGAACCCGAAATTCAAACCCCAAGTCTTTCTAACTCACAGCACTCCTTTTATACTATACTGTTTCTGATTGTCACATTAAAAGTCTTTTTAAGTTAAATGGTAATGTGTCTTGAACATATTAAAACAAACCAATAATAAACAATTTAAGCATTGTGTTCATCAGGGCATTTTACACAATGCTCATCTGTATAGTATCAGCAGCTAAAGAAGAGTAATTTTAGAAATAAATTCCTACATGATTGTTAAGGATGCTGGTCATTTTGAACTTAGTCAATAAATGTTTATTTATTAAGCAATTACAATATGCCAGGCACTGTATTAACTGATGGAAAATATGAAAAAAATATGAGTCCCTGACTCTTAAAGCATCAGCAGTATAAAACAGGAGACAACATGCAAAACAAACCCCAAAACACAAATAAGATATATATGTGTGTGTATGTGTGTATTATATGATAAATTGGAAATAATTTACAGAAAGAAGGCACTAGAATTAAGAAGGATCAGGAAAGACTTTTAAAAAAAGTGAAATTTTAGCTAGGACTTGAAGGAAACCTGGAGGCAGAAACAAGGAAGGAGAAATTTTAAATAATCTAAGGTAGTAACTTTAACCCTGAAGATTGTTCAGCAGAATGACCCTTCTCTGAGGATGAAGCATCAGGATTAGGGAGGCTGGTATTATTCACATAGGCAGCTCTAGGCTGACTGAATGGGGCTTTCATCATCCTTTTTCTATTGTAAGCTATGTGTGGGTTCTCAAGTAGCATGAGTCATGACCTTGGACACGCCCATGAATGCACTCACTGTAATGATGTAGAAAGACCCAAGATCAAATGTTGCAGGTAGTGAGGCTGTACAATTCTTCCAGCATCAGTCTATCATCTAAAATCATCACACCCAATTTCAAATGTTCAATTTTCCACTATATGGCTCCCTGAAATATGACTACCATAGTGCCCATGCAATCAGTTGCTATTCATTTCAGCCATTGCTGATTTTTTGGGTATGGGGTCAGAGGTGTTGATGGAATGGAGAATTTAAGGAGGAGATTGAGAAAATGGGCTAGTCTAGCAATGGCAGCTACATGGTACAATGGATAGATAGGTGGAAAGACTCAACATTCTGAGTTCAAATCCAGCCTTAGGCAATTACTAGCTATATACTATCTGTCTGTCTGTCTGTCTGTCTATCTATCTATCTATCTATCTATATCTAAGTCTATCTAGCTAGCTAGCTAGCTAGTTATATCAGATATAGCTATATCTGAGCAAGTTACTTAACACTGGTTTCCTCAGTTTCCTCATCAGTAACATGTACTGGAGAAGGAAATGGAAAACTGCTCTATTATCTTTACCAAAAAGTTGGACCCTACTGGAAAACAGTTGAACAACAGCCAGTAGAACCTCCCAGATATAGTAGAGGGACTGAGTGTCTGTTTTTTCTTATACCTCTGCACGCCTCCGCATCTTTTTCCCTTCTGTGCTGCCATTGTTGTTATTGTTGTTTGACCTTCAAAGAATCATGACATCAAGCAAGTGATGTCATAATCTACAAGTCAGTTGGATATAAGTGAATCCCTCCTAAAAATCAGTACCTCCAAATGAATTCACCCTAAAGGAATTTGCAAACAAAAATAACTTCTGGATAGCTTCTAAAAAAATCCAGGAAGATTGTTTTGCATAGATAGATAGATAGATAGAAATGTGTGTGTGTGTGTGTGTGTGTATACATACATACACACACACACACACACATGGGGGGGGGGGGGGTAGAGAGAGAGAGAGAGAGAGAGAGAGAGAGAGGAAAATGTTTCTTTAAATCCAAATCAAGTAATAGCCATCTACTTGGTCAACTCTAAAACTTTTGAGGGTGTGGAAAAAGAAAAAGACAAAAATCCCTTTGTTTGAATCAGAGAAGTGGATGTTTTCTGATCTACAAATGGCATAATATAGATGAACAGCTTACACATACATCAGGCAGCTTTTATGGAGCTGAAGGTGACTGAAGAATGTAATAGAAGGGCATGCTGTTTAAAAAATATGCCAAGAATGTTCATAGGTCTGTGAATCAGCCTGGGGTTAGAAGCTGTCAGAATAGGTCAGTGAACGGAGAGAGATGTCATGGACCAACAGCTTGAATACACTACAGTTTAGCTGACCTCTTAATGGAGATAAGCTGTTAGTTTTGATAAATTAATGTGAAATTATTTTAAAACCTTCTTAGTAAATGGAATAATCAATTTGATTTTGAAATAAGACTTAAATATATTTTTTCTTTTATCAGAAAATAAAATGTCTTTAAAGATTTCTTGATTTGGTCGAGGAAGGGAACAAGTCTGATTAGTCTTTATTCTTTGTATTGTTTTGATTTCATATCTACTTACTGTTTTCTTTTACATGATTTGTTTGGCTTAAATTGCAAATTGTCCCTCCCTTTCTTGAGGAGTAAGTTTTATGTCATGTTTTGTATGTCACATAAACCACATATCCATGGCAGTAGTTTGAGAACAAGATATTAATATTATATACATATATACACATAAATATATATGTATTTGCATAAGCATATGGCAGCCAGGTAGCACAGTGGATAGCATCCCAGACCTGGAGTTGAGAAAGACTTCTCTTCTTGAGTTCAAATCAGTCTAAGATCCTACTAAGCTGTGTGATTTTGGGCAAGTCAACCCTGTTTTGCCTTAGTTACTCATCTATAAAATGAGCTGGAGAAGAAAATGGCAAATCACTGTAATATCTTTGCCAAGAGAGTCCCAGTGGGGTCATGAAGAGTCAGGCTGAAAAACAACTGAACAACTATACATGTGAGTATTTGCATGTGTGTGTGTATGTGTATGCATACACATCCATTCATGCCTAAATTTAGAGACACAATCATGGGTCCTGATTCAATGGACGAGGTATTCTTCAGGGATCTAATTTCTCCGACTTATTTATTTCAACAAGTTGATCCAAAAACCTTAGTACCTAGCACCCCTAAAAAAAATTCACCCACTCTCCTTACAAGCAGAACAGTTCACAAGGCTTCATTCATGTTTATTCGAAAATTAATGGTAACTTAATGCCTCTCTTATAAAGAAGTATTCCATCCATAATTTATAGAACTGTCCTGGCTGAAACTTCAGTCTGGAGTGGGCTGAACTTGTTCCTCTTCATCAGTGCTGTTCTCATTTGATCCTTTGCCGGGTTGCTTGCCTCCCGCAGTTCTTCTCATCTCCAAGCAGATGTTATTAGTTATGGCTTTCTGCCAAGGCTCCTATCAGTTGTCCTTTTCTACTCTTCCACTATAGCTCTGCTTTGCTCTGGGAAAGCAGTAATCCTCTTGCCTCTATGTATGTCTTCTGTAGATTCTGCTTTTTGCTACCTAGCACTGCTTCATTGAATTCAGCAATTCAGCTTTACTCTAGCAGATTAAGTTTGTCATCCATATGCTTTCTGCCACTCAGCTCTGTTCTTTGCACAAAGCTCTTCCTTAACAAATGGTACCTCCATCTGCTTTTTGCCATTCAGCTATTCTTGCTGCTCCCTGCAGTTTGGTTTTCCTGCAGCAGATGGTGCTCATATCCTTCCCTGGGGAACCAGTTTATTCACCTGAATCATATGGGACAAATCTTTAAGGATTTTAAAGAAATAACCCCTTCTTTCCCCCAAAACAAACAATAACATCCTCACATCTGTGTATAAAACTAGCTTTTATACATTGATTCTTATATTCCCAGGTCTCAGACATGCTCATTCTATTAGAGAACATGATACAAAAGTGTACTCTCTCTATTAGAGCAGCCAGATGGTAACGTGGATAGAGCATTAGATATGTAGTCAAAAAAATTGGAATTCAAATCCTGCTTCAAACAAACACTTCCTGTGTGACCTTGGGCAAGTCGATTAACTTTGGTTTGTCTCAGTTTTTTCAGCTATAAAATAGGCATAATAATCACTCCTACATCTTAGAGTTTCTGTGAGGATCAAATGAAGTAATATTGGTAAAGTGCTTAGCATAGTGCTGAGCACATAGTGTTTTCAAAACAAAGTGTTTTAACCTTCCCCTATTTCCTCTCGATCATTTGACTTAGTGGGTGTCATAGCAGCATAGGAAATTTTGGAATTGGAGTAAAATCCTTAATACTATCTGGCTGCATGGCCTAGCCAAGGACATTTAACTTCTCTCTCAGCCTGCTTCCTCAATTATAAAGTGGAGATAAAGCTCTAATACCCTGGATCTTCATGATATCCTATTTCAAAGGTTATTGTGAAGATAAAATGAGATCTGTATAGCACCTTGCAAACTTAAAGCTCTATTGAAATTTGAGCTTCCATGTTTTTGGTGGTAGTAATAGTAGTAGTAGTAGTGGTGGTAGTAGTAATAGTAGTGGTGGTGGTAGTAATAGTAGTGGTGGTGATAGTAATAGTAGTAATAGTAGTAGTAGTAGTGGTGGTGGTAGTAGTAGTAGTGGTAGTAATAGTAATAGTAGTAGTAGTAGTAGTAGTAGTAGTAGTAGTAGTAGTAGTAGATATAGTGGTAGTAACAGTAGAAGTAATAGAGGTATCATTCATCCAGACAATAAACATTTCTTAGCCACCTAATATGTGCCCAGCATTATGCCAAGAGTTGGGCTGAAATATAAAAAGAAAAAAACATCTTGCCCTTAAGGAACTTATAATCTAATAGAAAAAGACAACACAAAAGGAAACTGAAAAGCTGATGGGTGGAGGTGGTGGTTATAAAAAAGTCTGAAAAACCAAGAGGGAAAAGAGGAGATGACTGGTCCCCTCCTTAAATGGTTATTTTGAAGTTCTTGGCTCTACTCTCCAATCAGCGAGGTGTAAGCTAGTAATGAGATAAGTGTGGCAAAAGTGGTCAGATCTTGCAGGATAATGAGATTTCTCAATGATGAGCTTCCTGGGGTTATATGAAAAGTCCAAAGAAATCCAAATGATTATTGTTATTCCAATTAGTTCAGAGTTACTTCATGAAAGATGTTCAAAAGAAGGGGAGAGAAAGTCAGCTGCTGTGGCATAAATGCCTGTGTCGGTGAAAAAGTTATAGTTCTATGCATATGTGTGTATGTGTATTATTTAAATGTATGTATTAAACACAGACTTACATTCAAAAAAAGACTAGTATGCATACCATACAATGTATTTGATATATAACTAGTATACATTATATAATGGGTCATTTATGTAATCTGTGTTCCAATCATTATATATACAGTTACAGAGTCTATGAATACACATATAAACACACACATATAAGAATAAAAAATAAAAAGCATATGCTAAGTACTATATGAAGTATTGAACATACAATGTAAAAGGAGACTCTAATCTCAAAGGTCTGATTCTAATGAGGGTGGCGATGCAAGAGTAGAGTGTGTGTGTGTGTGTGTGTGTGTGTGTGTGTGTTTACCATTTCCTTCTCTAGCTCATTTACAGATAAGAAAATTGAGACTATCAGGATTATGTGACTTTCCCACTGTTACACAACTAGTAAACGTGGTGAGGTTGGATTTGAACTTAAGAATTTGAATCTATCTGTCTTCAGACCTAGCACTCTATTCACTATAACACCTAGCTACCCATACATGAACGCACATGTTTATATATGTGTATATACACATTTCATCATATTATAAATGAATATGTGTCCTTATATCAATGTGGCATCTGTGTCTAAACTGGGTATATAATTCAGCGAATGTTTTTCTTCTTTTCTTGTTGTTGTGGGGTCCAAATCACCCAGTCTGAAAAACAAACAAAAGAACCTGAGAATTCTAAGACAATAGCATTTTGTTAAGGGCTCGATGGCTCCCTCTAATAAAGTAGACTTCAGATTTTCCTCACACTCTAAGAGGACCCCTTCCTCCAGGGTCTTAGTTTTACAATGCTTGATATTCAGAAAATATAGTTGAAGCAAATTAAAAGCATAGAATATTATTGCTGAATAGACCTTGCCCTTGATCCTCCAGGAGGTCCTACACAAAATATAGAGTCCCATTGATTGATAGACAAGTCAATGAGCAAATCCTGATAGACTGATCTTCATCTTTCAGGAAGTTTTACTATACTACAAGCAGACCCATTTTATGGATTCTTAGATATTTATTTACGTTTTATCGATTGGTTTCTATGCTATGAAATGGACGCTGAGTTTGTGAGCTTTCTGTAGAGTCCCTAAAATGCTTCCCACATGAGAGGCCATTCTGTCTTCTTACTCTAGGAAGTTTTTACTGTAAACAGCAAATGGGGTCACTTATTGGCCAAATGCTCACGGCCATCTCCCCATGTTGGGTAACAGAGGGATAATGAGAGATTGGAGGGGCGATAAAAATAGCTGGGGGACTTTCCATGTCTTTGAATCATCTTCACCAAGCTGAGGTTGATCACTATAATAAGGCAAAAACAAGGGTGGAGAACCTCTAGTTAGCTTCCTATGATTAACAAGTATTCCTGTAATTTGTAGTTCATAGCTCTGGAACCTAACATACAGAACATATAATCAGTACCTCTATGGAATCATATCAGATGAATTAATATTGATTGAAATAAAATAGGGATTTCGCTAATCAACTATCACATTCTTGAGAATTAAGGGAGAATCTGACAGCTTCTCCTTATGTGTTTCTGTATACTTCAGTACTTCAAGAATTCACAATTTTATTGGTGTGAGTACTACTCTACCACCACAGATTTCAAACTTTCTGTAATTTGGTGGATGCACTTTGAGAATTTTTAAAGCAGCTATGGTGATGAAGTTCTTGTCGGAAGCAGGTTTTGGATAATTTTGAAGACCACATAGAGGAGTTCATTCTCTTTTTAGCTAAGAAACACAAAACCTATTTGAGCAGAAGAGTGGGGCAATGAAAGCAGTTTCCGTGTATAACCACTCTTCAGGATGGATTGCTTAGGGAATGCTGGTTACATAGAAGTGATGCTACTTGGAGGATGACAGTAGAAATGCAATAAAACATGCAGCAAATCCTTATTAAATGTATTTATTAATGGGTCTTGCTTATACCTAAGATGAACAAAAAGAGATAGATAAAGGGAGATTTCTAAAGAGGAACTTAAAAGAATTTATTTATTTTATATTATTTATTTACATATTATCTAATATATTATATTATTTAGATTGTCAAGAACTTATTGTCTGGGAAGAAAGTCTGCCTTTAGAAAATAAAAATTGGCTTAAAGGGTAAATACCAGGGGGGCAAGTACCCAGATCATCATTTCACAATTATTGGTAGATTCCCCAGAGGTAGGCCTGAACTCCTCCTTCATGGGTTTCCTTCTATGGATGTAGAAAGATCAAACTTAGCTGATAAACTTCTTCCAGGGCAATCTACTAGTCTCCTCCTATGACATAGCAGGACATAAAAACTGATGCAGAAGAAAGGACTTGTAGAATTCTGGGACACTAAAATTAGAGCAACTCATCATATCAGAAAATTCCTTCTTACTTTTTACTTTCATTTCCAGATAAAGGGGGAAAAAGTTTTCTTTTTGTTTATATTTGTTTATTTTGGAGCTGAAAGGAATATTAAGGATCATTAAGTTCAAGATTCTCACTATATAAATGAAGAAATTAGTGATATACCCCAAATCATACAAGGAGTTAATGATAGAGTTGGGGCAAGACCCCAGGTCTCCCAATTCTTAGGTATGTCAGAATAGAATGTAATGGGGCTTTAAAGAAGAGGGAAGACTGACTCACAGACATGAAGAACAAAAACAGCAGCAACAACTTAAAGGAAAGCCACATCAATTATGCTGATCATCCATAATATTTCTGTGAATCCCATTCATTATAAATCTCTTTGTAAATATAATGAGATAAAAAAAAAGACAAATTGAAGTCTTATAATTTATCTAGGAAGATAGACTCGCTTCTCACATGGAAACGATTTTAGGAGACTGGAGAAACTCAGTATCTATTGTATAGGGTGGAATACTTCAAAAAATACATAAATGAATGTCCAGGAATTCATAAAATCTGGGGCTTTGTGAACTCTATATTTGAATGAGGAGAAAGTAGAGGAGGGAAGGTTATAAATAATAAAGGTTTCTTATCCTTTCCCTCCTTCCTTTCCCAGGTCCCCAAGAATTTCTGGCACTGTCTGGGTGATAACAATGGTTCTGATCTTTATGGAACTTCAGAATGTCCAATATCTTTTCATTGTATTTGTTTTTACCCCATTCCTTTTCAGAATTGTGCCTGTTCTTTCTTTTTCTGGAAATGCATCACTGTTCATGCATATGCATAAAGGCCTAGAAAGAGCAATGTTACACTGTGAAAGAGAAGGCCCTGCTGCCAGTTTATTTATTTCTGCATCTGTCTCTCAGTCATCCAGGCCCCTGCTAGGGCTTGGTTATTCTGCAACATTTATACCAATGCATTTAACTGCCTTCTGGATTAATTATTTTATTATCTAGTCTTGTTGCCTTGTTCAGTTAGAGATGACTGGCTTTTAAAATTTGTCTTTAAAGAAATTTCAAAGACACTATATACAAGAGGAAGGGGGATACACAATTTATTATTAAGATTTTCTCTTTTTTTGTCTTAGCTGTAAGTTTGTACAGATATTATGTATATACAAAAAATATCCTTTATAGGTATCTTATATAGTGTGAATGTTTCTTTGAATTTCCTTTTGCCATTTTTGTTTATTTCCATGAAGTAAAAGTCCTCCTTGTCTATGTAGCAAAAAATGATTTTTTTTAAGAATTCAATTAATTTTCAGTCAGCTTCCTTTTCTTTGTTGTTGAACCTTATATTGTCCCTCTTTCCCCAAATCCATTACTTGCAGTTACTTAAAACAGTAGCAAATTCCTTCAAAATGCATTTACTATAATTAAAATGACTATTAATACCAATGTGAATAAAAATCAACAGGATTATGAATATTAATATTCATAGAGATTCATGGACAATTAGAAAATCATAGAAGATTTTGATGCTATTAGAACTTTTGGCATTTCTCTCATTATGCAGCATGCCTCAGAGAAGTATTTTTGGAAATATGCAGTAGAATTAGTATTTTTAGAAATTCTGGGCACAGGATCTGGGGTCAAATTCCAATTCTATTGAGAATTAGCTTTGTGATTTTCAACAAGTTATTTCTTACATCTCGAGACTTGTCTTTTCATTTGGAAAATGAAGTATTTTCAAGTAGATGTTCTCTCAGAATCTTTCAATTTTAAAGCTATGTTCTGATGAACAGTTGCTATTTCATTTTTCTAAAGTAAAATGAGAGGCATCCTGGAAATATGGATAGGAAACCAGCTTCACAGTTATGAACACCTGGATTCGAGTCCTATCTTTTTCTCATACTGGCTCTGACCCAGTCAGATCACTTAATTTTTCAGTGCCCCAAACAAATCTCTGCAGTTCTGAAGATCAGATGGCAGCTTCAATTGGTAGAGAATTTTTTTTGCTAGGATTTCTTCATACAAATTAGGTCTAATTTGATTTTACATATTATGGGTAAATATAAGAAATATACAATTTATACTTCCTCCCTTTTAGACTACCTCTGCCTTATTTTCCATCAATCTGTCCTTAAGAAACAAAATTAAGATGAATAATATGGATTAAAACACTGAAACTCTATATATTTTGCTCCTTCTCTCTTGAACCTGATTTAAAAGACAAATTAAAGTCAGAGAATACCTTTTTGCTGGATAGCACAGAACAAATGATTTAAAGATTTCTTCATATGCTTATGGAAAGCTTTGATTTATTCATCTAAAAACTGCCTGTTCATATCCTTTGACCATTTGTCATTTGGGGATCAAAGCTATATTTTTAAAGTTTAAACTATTAACACTAAGGAGGATTGATTGAAGTGGGGAGAAACTGAAAGTAAGAAAATCTGTCAAGAGATTAGTGCATTCATTCAAATGTAAGGTAATATATACCATACTTTAACTTTTCATTGGACTTATAATCTTATTGGTTGAGTGCACCATGAGTTGGTATAAAACATAGGTGCCATAACCCAATACTTAGGACAAGCCCAGAATAGATTAAAATGTAGTTGGAATATATTTAACAAAGTGAGTACAAATAAGACATAATTAACTTTACATTTTAGGTTAAGTCAATATGAAGCCTGCAGGGATCCTTATATACAGATTATTGTGCACACATCCACACTTTTATTTGAACATGACATCACAGGTATAGAAGATAGCGCTCCATATCTTTTTAATCTGTACCATTCTTGATTATATTTTCCATTCCACTGGGATTTAAATTCCCGGAAGATAAGCAATATGTCATTTTAAAATCTTAGGGTCCTTTGAATCTAGCATTTGATAGATATTTAACAAAAATATTTCTTAAATTTTAATTAATTTCCATAATTTTCCCATGGAGGGTGTACCTAATAAGCTGGTAATCTTTTTCTAATTATTTTAATGTTTCAATTTTTGGATTACATATCTAGTATCTGCTTCTCACCCTTATAGCAGAGTCTACCTATTTCATTTTCTGAGCCCATATGTCTTCATTTATAGCTCCTTTAACTATTTTCCTGTGCAAGGAATTCTTGCTAACTTGACCTGGTGTGCATGTAGACACCATGTTTTGTTTTGTTTTGTTTTTTTAATTTACAAAGTGGGAAGTGTTTTCCTTTATTAGTCATCTGGATTCATGGTTGATACTTTATTTGATCATTCTTCAAATACATTAAATAAAGGAAAACATCCTATGAGTACAGATAGAAACTCTTTTCATGGTAGCAAAAAGCCCTGAAAACTAGAGGGTTGCCTATCATCTAGGGAATGGATGAATAATATGTGCTATGGGAATAAAATACTGTAAATGCTATAAAAAAATAAGAAAACTTACAATCTCATAGACTGATGGGAAGTGAAGTGAAGAGAACCAAAAGAACAATTTATACCATAATATCAATATTATAAATACAGTGAAAATTTTTGGATATTTGGAAATGTCTATATATATATGATGCTTTGATGTCTCCCTTCTTTTCAATCTTTGGGCCTAAATTAACTGTCAATAGTAGGGTTGAAAGAGAAGGAAAATAAACCAAATTAGGAAAAACAGATTGGGATCTGGAGTTACATAGGTACAAGGTAGTTAGGATTCAACAGTGGCTTTTAAGAGGAAGGGGACAAAGAGATCTAGAAGACATCAGTGAAGTTCAGCAGTGGGCAGCAGATAGATATCTCAGCAGATGGGTATAACATATAATCAGAGTTGACAGGCAGCTAACAATAAGTGAAAGTCTAGAAAGTTGGTATTATGACCATCTTGACAGCAGGTTGAAAGGAATTAGTCACAGAAGCTATTACTTTGGGGTGAGGCACCTGTCTGGGGAAAGGCAAGACCTTAGTCCTAAAGAAATTAAAGCATAAGGCAGAGTGCCAAGACTAGGGAATAAGACATGGGTCTACATGCTATGCCTGGAATACAAGGTAATGGGCTGGTTAAAATAAACAAAATGTTACAGGTGTGGCTCTTAGCTTAGGTTTAATATTAAGGTGAAATGAGGAACTTGTGAGTCACTAAATCTTTAACAAAAGGGAAGGTTCACTTTGTCACAATATAGCAAAGTATGCAACAAGGATATGCAACAAAAATATAGAGACACAGATATTTTGTATATGGTCTTCCCCATTTCCATTTAGACATGCATCTGGTTAGTCAATTATTAGGACTTACTATTAGGATAATAACTTGTGTTATCTCAGACACTCACCAAATCAGAGAAATATGGAACCCAAAGCTTGCACTTTTGAATGGCTCTAGATCAGGTTACTGAGACTAAGATTTCATGAGGGGAAAAAGTTTTACTAGGAAAGTTATTGGGGGGGACAAAGAAATTATATATAGGTTTTATGTGGAAAGAAACTTGTATCAGAGTAAGGGGATCTGCCTCAAGAAAATGCTTTCGTACTATTTACCATCCCTTGGAGACAAGGTCCTAAAGATTTTCTAAAGCCCAGCTTTTTAAACTATGGGTTGTGACCCTATGTAGGGTCTCATAACTGATGTGAGAGGTTTTGAAATTATGATTCATCATCAGTAAATGTTTGATTTGTATTTCTATTTTGTATATCTAAATACTTGGGGTCATATAAAAATTGCTCAGGTGAAAAAGGATCGTGAGTGGAAAAGAAAAAAAAAGTCTAAAGGAACTTCTATCATTTAAATAACTAGACAGTCCTTTGTATAGGTAATGTTAAAGCAAAAATAAAGAGGGAAAGGGGGAAAATTAAAAAAAAATAAGTTTTAAGCCTTTCCTTCCTCCTTCAGAAAAATTAAGTCTCAAAGTTTCACAATCTACTCCATGTGATAGATGTCATATTTTTGAAGTTCACAGTGGGTCTACTGACTCAAAGCGGTTGTGATGAACCAGAGCAACAAGAACGTCAGAGCTATGTATTTCTTCTACTGATGTGAGATGTGTTAATGGTAAGGAGAAATAGCTCCAGGAGCATCATGGCCTCTATACCATACAATAAATAGGGACTTGCACTGAAAATGGTGTTTAAGAAAGAGGGATAAGTCAGTGATAGTTCTAAGGTTTTGAGGGAGGGTAAAAAGAAAGAAAAGATATATAAAAACATAACATTGGAAAAGGCTTGTGTTTAAAGGGAAAGAAAGGAAATGAAGATGATAAAGGTAACACCCAAAGCAATCGAAGAAGTTATATGAAATCACAATAGTAAGGGATCACAAAACAATGGAAATTTCAAGAAGCCAGCTATTGTCAAATGTCTCAAAGAATTCATGGAGGATAAAGACTGTGGAAAATGCCTTTTCTTAAAAGCAATTACAAGGTCATTGATTGCCTTTGAGAAAGCTGTCAGGACAGTAATAAAACTAAAAGCTAAATTACTCACACATCTCAAATTGGATGTCCAGTAAACATTTTAAAATTATACATGTGTGTATGTATGTATATGAATATGTATATATACACATGCATATATATATATATATATATATTGCAGTGTATGTTTATGTGTATTATGCATAAATGTACATATATATGTGGGGGAGTATATGTATATAGACATATTATCTTATTTCCCCTTAAACCTTCTACACTTTCTTGCCTTCTCTATTACTATGGAGAGTAACACCAAACTCTCAAATCCTCAGGTTAGAAACCAAGGTGTTGTGATTAAATTCTCACTCTCTCTCACCATACCACCCTCCCCCAAACCACATCCTTTTTTTTTTTTTTTGCCAAGGACTATTACACCTTTGCAACATTTCTCCAAGACACTCCTTTCTTTCCTTTGATGCTGCCATCACCTTAATGTAGATATTGATCATCTCATTCCTGGAACTGTAACAGCCTAGTTTCTCTGCCTCAAGTCTCTCCCAATCCAATTCATCCTCCATTCTACCATTAAAATGGTTTTCCTAAAATGAAGATATGATTTCCTCTCCCTCTTCTTCTCTCCCTCGTTCTCTCTCTCTTCTCCTTTTCTATTTCTGTCTCTGTCTCTCTCTCTATGTCTCTGTCTCCCTCTGTATCTGTCTCTGTGTGTCTTTCTCTCTCTTTGTTCTCGTACTCTCTCTCTCTCTCTCTCTCTGTCTTTTCTGTCTCAGTCTCCTTCTCTGTCTCTCTGTCTCTGTTTCTCTTTGTGTGTGTCTCTGTCTATCTCTGGCTCACTGTCTCATCTGTCTCTCTGTTCCTCTTTCTGTGTCTCTCTAAGGCTCTGTCTCTCTCTGTGTCTCTATTTCTCTCTTTCTCTATATATTACTCTTTGTCTGTCTCTTTCTCTCTCTCATGTGTGTACACACACATATACCCTACTAAATAAACCCTGAAAGTTTTCCATTGCCTCCAAGATAAAATATAGCATCTTCTGTTTGACACTAAAGCCTTTCATAACCTAATTCCCTCTTATCTTGTCAGTCTTCTTATATCTTACTGCCCAACACATATTCTTCAAATCAAATGTGACATTGGCCTCTTGCTGTTCCACATTCCATTTCTCAGCCCAGGCGGTTTCTCTGCCAGTAATACCCCATGCCTGGAATACTTTCTTCTTCATCTTTCCTTTGTGAATTCCTTCACATCTCTGCTAAAATCCCATCTTCTATAAGAAGCCTTTGCCAACTCTTTTTTACTGAACTTCCTTCCTTCTGTTAACCATTTCCTATTTCTCCTATATATAGTTGTTTGTGTACATTTATTGTCTCCCTCATTGGATTGTGAGATCCTTAAGGGCTATCTTTTGCTTCATTGGTATCCCCAGTACTTGGCCCACAGTGCTGGCATATAGTAGGGCTTAATAAATGTTTATTGACTGATTGATTACTGTTAGAGTAAATACATGCTGAGAAAGTAGAATGAATGTATCTATGTTTTATCTCTCAGTAAGATGTAAGATTCTTAAAGTCAATTTTGTTTCTGTATTCCCAGTAACTGGCATATTATCTGTATTAGCAAGTATTTTTAAAAGGATTATTGAATTAAACAACTGTAGATTCTTCTTTCAAGACCCTTTTTGGTAGAGGAAAGTGAACAAAAAATATCATGACATGATAGCAAAGTTGAAAGGCAGATATTTTTAGGATGGGGAGAATGAAGTAATTATAGAATAAGACAAGAAGGAGGTAGCAAGGAAGGAAAGATGGGAGAGCAAGAGAAAGAAGATGATTAAGAGAACCTCATCCTGAAAAAGTGAAGAAATAATGGACTTAAGAACCTAGATGGAGGAAGAGATAAAAGCAGATGTCCCATCAATCAAATGAATAAAAACTGCTGATCTCACTGTGTAGACACACATAGTGGTAGATAGTATATTGGCCTGCTATAAAAAAGCCTTTTCTTTAAAATATTGGAAAGGCAGTCAGAATCTTTTTAAAAGCATGGTAATGGAGCTTTATTAGCAATTCACCAATTAGGAAAATTGCTGTTGATTCTATAAAAATAATTTTGCATTATAATTTTTCCCCCTGTTTAATCAACTGAGGGTTGACTGTGGATGATTCATCTATGGACTTTGGTCTCATGTAACTTGTTAAGCATGGTCCTGTTAAAAAATAAGCTAATTAAGCATAGTTTCTAGGCACTGGTTGCATGGAAATATAATATTCATTGTAGGGTAGAGTACAAATGTCACTTAGCATGAGATTTAAATGCATGTTAAGTAGAAATGTAGCTAGAGAAAAATTTAAAAAGTTAATAGAAATAACACTTAGAAAATAGGGGGTTCACATTTTTTCAAGTAAAATTCATTATGTAGGTATGGTACTGAGTGCATGCATGCATGCTTGCATGGTACCTGAAATGTACACCTATTTCAGAAAATATGTGTTCAATGAACCATCAGGGTACTTCTAATGGGACATAATCTATTATATTTGATTGCTGGTTGAACAGTAGTAAGAAAATCAGTCCTTCCTATTTTCATGTGTTTTCAAATAAAATGATATCCACATTTCTCAATGTAGTTTGAAAAATATCAACTTCTTTTTGACAAAACATTTAATTGAACATTTCTAGCTGACCTAAGAAATAAACTATGATCTTTATAAACAAGTTTAGTAGTAAAAAAAAATTGAACAACTTATGAAAAATTACATAATTCAATATTAGTATCATATTTTTGGCTTCATGGAAATGAGCTCTAGATTTACCAGTACTTATTACCAATAAATTACTGGGGGGCAGTGTAGTTTAATTGAAAACATGCTAGATTTGATATTGGAAGACTAGACCTTGAATAAATAGTCTCTTATTCTCTACCACTTACTGCTTATGTGACTATAGGCAAATAATTTTGTAGCCCTATGCTTTGTTTTCTGGATCTATAAAATGAGGGACTAGATGAAAGAATTTCTGAAGTCATTTCTATCTCTAGATTTTGTGACCAAGAATGCTAAAAGCTCAAAATAACATATAGATTTAGTAATATTGTACATATTTGTTTGCCTTAAATGGACACATCTAGCAGCATGACATGCCATCCAATAAACAGATGTGATATAATGATATGTTATTAATGAGTTGTCATTTCATTATAGCTTTTTTTCTTACTAAAAAAAAAGCTTTTAAGTTATGTGAAACTATTTCTTTTGAATTAAAGCCATTATAAGTTTCCAAATGGCTTATTTTATTTTAGAATAGGTCATTATGAACACAACTTAGTAAAACACTTATAAGTGATCAGTTTGGTAAATATGAGAATATTAGTACTGAAACAAAATGTCAAGTAGCATTTTAACCCAGAAATGGTTTGAAATTTGGAGTTTCAATCAAAAACAATTATTATAGGAATGTTGATCTAGAACACCAAAATTTAGGAAACATCGACAACTCAATTTGTTATGAAAGTATGAGGAAGGAATTAATTTGAGATAAACCTTGAAGGTTTGGTTTTTAGAACCATAATGGAGAATTTTAAATGCCAAGATTGGAAACATATGCTTCATTCAATGACAATGGGCAAATGCAATTTTATGATGTAGAGGAGTAATCAGAGGTATATGATAGAAACCTTATTCACTGCATGCAATCTTGCCAATAAATTGTGTTTACAATAGATTTTTCCCTTTACTTTTGTATTTGGAATTTTACTGGATTATTTTGACACCATTTCCAAGAGTTCTTGTAATTAAAAGAGGCAAATAATCATAGAAATATGATGCATTAATAGAGCAATTCTTAATTTAATAATAAAAATTGGAAAAGGGATATATAGACTGCACTTTCAGAATCAAATTTATATTCAGCCAAATTTATAATCAGGAAATATTTTGAGCATTTGTTTACATTGACTGGAAATAACAAATATGTTTAAAAAGTGGTCATATCCTACAATATATTTACACAATTGTTTGTTCCTTGAAAATTGGTACTGTGACACTTCATTGCCTTTTTAAACCTAATCCAATAGCATTTGAGGCAAATAAATATGTTTTAAAATTTCCTTTCATTACAATTTGGTTTTGAAATGGCTTTCCTAATTATTGCAGTTTCATTTCCTTCCCCCTTTGACTTGTGCTTTTGAGATAAATCCTGCAAAGTGGTAAATTATTTTCAGAGAAAATTCATTCTAATACTTTGGAAATTGAATTATTCACCTTGAGATTGTTCTTGAAAATGAGAGTAATGTCAACTACTTGATTTATTTGTTTAGTGAAATATCATTATATGTGTAATTACCTTCTCTGCCCTGAAAATTCCAATTTCAATAAATAACTCAACAAGCATTTATTAATTGCTTATTATGTGTCAGACATTAAGCAAAGGATACAAAGAAAGATAAAAACAGTGTCTACCTTCAATGAGCTTACATTCTAACAGAAGAGATAAATGCTGAAATGACTAGGTATATACAAGATAGATACATAGAAAATGACCCTATATCAGATATTATTTCAGGCATTCATCATCTCTCACCTGGTGAATTCACGTGCACA
Organism: Antechinus flavipes; assembly: GCF_016432865.1. Classification (NCBI taxonomy): domain Eukaryota; kingdom Metazoa; phylum Chordata; class Mammalia; order Dasyuromorphia; family Dasyuridae; genus Antechinus; species Antechinus flavipes. The sequence goes on along the minus strand of NC_067398.1, from coordinate 142,849,670 downwards.
CCTAGCTGGTCTTCCTACATTAAATATCTCCCTTTTCTAATCCATATACCACATACCTTCCAAAGTAATATTCCAAAAACATATATCTGATCATGTTACTACCTTGCTCAAAAATTATCATTTATTTTCTGTTGTCTCTTAGATGAAACTTCTATTGTTTATAATCCTTCACCATATGGCTTTGGCTTATTATATCTTACTCTTCTTCCATCATTTTCCTGAATCCAAATTGGTCTAATTGATATCCCTCATATTCAATATTCCAACTCTATTATTCTTGCCTTTATATTCTCTGTCCTTTATGCCTGAAGAATTTGTTTTACTTGACATTGTGCTTATATTTGTAAATTGGTAGAGAAGATAAAGAATTAGAGAGTGACAATAAATGTTGTTACTTGGACATTTTAATTTTAAATTTTAAATAATTAAAAAGAAAAGAAAAAAATGTGACAAAAGACATGACTTTTATTAATCAACATTATGAATCATAATACAATATTTTAATATATTAATATGTATATATCTAACAATAACATAATTATATCTGTGATAGATGTCATATATGTGTATAATATATGATATGTCATTGTGTATATAATATATGTACATACAGACAAATGTGGTGAGCAACAGAGTAAGGATGACTCCAAATATTTTCCCATTATGGTCTTATTATAGGGCTTGAAATAGGAGGATCATAATAAAATAAACCAAAGCAAACAATTTTCAATAGCAGGAAATTGATTAAAATTTACATATGCATTGTTGTAGTTGAGGAGAAAATAGAAGCTTTTCTCAGATTCCTATTATCTCATTTGGTAATTGTTTAATAAAGTTGTTACTCACCTGTTAAATCAAACTATTGACTGACTTAAAGGATGACTTTTATGTTAGTATGTTTTGCCACTGTGAGCTCAATAATATAATATTCATATTTCTGCCATTGATTTATCATTGACCCATATTTTATTGACTTTAAAAAGATTGATTTTAAAGACTTGTTCTGATTTTTCTTCACTCTTTGACAGCATTCAAAACCAAGCTCCATTTAAAATCAAATTGTAAGTAGAGCTTTCTTTAAAAAGGATCATTTTAGGTTGTCTGTTAGACATCTATAAAGTGGCTATATCTGTAACAAAGATCCCTCATCCCTTTTTAAGCAAGAGAAATATAAGAGAAATAAATATGTGCAAATTAGAACCATAATAAAAAAAATTTTAAAAAGGAAATCTACTAAGGAAGAACATATCTGAAATGTAAAACAGAAGTGAGAATAGATGAAAATTTTCATTTTTTCCTCTGTAAATATTGCTTGTTTTACAGTGATCAAAATTTAAAAATTAATTATTAAAAGCCTCAAATTCATACTACAGAAAAAGTACTAAGAACCCACAAAATTCAGAGAAGGGTTCTTAGTTTTGTTTTTTTTTTTTTCATTTCTTCTGAGACCTTAATTGAATAGTACCCTCTCCTAATGAATGCTCCAACCGAATGTATTTTTCTCAAAGCTAAATTCTGTCATATTTAACAGAAAATCATTGTCCGGTAGTAGCCATTGCTAGAAAATAAACTTGGGGAAATATGAGGCAAATTTGACACAATATAGAAACCATTTGCCAAGCAATGTAGGTCTTAGCAAACATGCAAAAGAGATTTCACTGTTTAACAAAATTTGAATATCCCTATCCTTAGGGTGTGCTTTATGATTTACTAAAGATTTTTTGTTTGTTTGTTTTGTTTTGTTGTTTGTTTATTTTTTTTAAATGGTGAATAAGGACTAGTTCTCTGATTCCATTTACCAATGCAGCTTAGCAACTGCTTCAAACTCCTTTAAACATTTTAGAAGCAAAGATAAAGACTTATTTTCCTCCTTCTTGTTGTTTGAACTTAGTAATTTGTTACTTAGTTAGTTTTTAGTTTTCCTAGCCATATTTGCCAGAAACCTAAGAATATGGCCACAAACTAGATATTCTAAGGCAAAGATATGTAGGCAAAACATCGGTTCAAACAATAAGGAAAGTACAAAGTGAGAGAGACAGACAGAAAGAAAAAAAAAGATTGAGACAGAGAGAGAGAGATTGAGAGATATAGAGACAGCAACAGACAGAGACAGAGAAACAGAGATTGAGAGAGACAGAGACAGAGAGGAGACAGAGACAGAGAGGCAAAAGAAGGGAAGAGGGAGGAAGAGAGAGAGGAAGGAAAAAACAAAGAAAAAAAATAAAAAGAAATAAGAGAACCATTTTATTAGATGAATTAATATTTAGGGTTGTTAACCCAATATTTGGAATACTTTAAAAAAGAGGTTTAGACATCTACTCAAATTGTTTTGATTGTTATGTTATATTTTCATTTTCAAAATATTCTTGTGTGTGTGTGTATATATATATATATGCACATACACAAGACTATTCTGAATATATATACATATAATATATATACATATATAATATATATATCTATGAGAGAGAGAGAAGGAAAAATAATTATGTGGTATAGTATTTTAGGTACTAAATTTGAGTTATTCAATAGGCATTTATTAAATTCTTCCTAACCTGAGTTTGAAACTGATTGTATCATTTATTAGTTATGGGACCTGAGCAGTTAACTGAAACTGTATTGGAGTTTATCAATACATTGAAAGTGATACATAGAACTTGGATTAGAATCTTGGTTCTACTTATTAATATGACTGGACAAATTACTGAATATTTTTGGCTTCATTTTCCTCATCTATAAAGACCTTGAGTAGGATGATTTCCAAATTTATAATCTATGATCCTGTCTGACTGTCATTTCTAAGGCTGAGTACATAGTAGGTGCTATATAAATCATCATCTTTCTTGTTTTTTCTATACTTAAAAATATACATTGGGCTCTTCTCTTGTGTCTAAAGTAAATCGAAATTCCTTAGCCTGGTATTTGAGGCAGCTCATAATCTGATTGTAGGCTCAATTTAGAGACTTTGGGCATTTTATATTTGAATAACACAAACTATAGACTTCTCTTGTTTTATGAAAGTGGACAATTCTTCAGACCTGTAAGTTTTATGTAAGATGAATTTGCCCACAGATATGGGAAAGGGAAGGAAGGGACAAAGTAGGAAGGAATATGAAGGGAATGGGGTTGGCCCAGGGTTTAGGAACAGGAACAGAGGAACAAATAGCAGGGGGAGGAACAGGAGGGGACCAAAGTCAGCCATGTGATGGTCTTGCTGGAACTGAAAGGAAAAGAGAGCAGGAATATAGCTGTGTTCACAAGAAGGGGCAAAGTGAAGCAAAGATTCTCTCAGATCTCTAGGTCTCAAGCCAAATCCCTGATTATAGATGTTAACCTCTGTATGCCTCAGTTCTGCTTCACTTGGAGGGGCTTTTTTGGATTTTTTTTGGGGGGGAGAGAGCTACAGAGCTCCCAACATAGGGACAGGACCTGAGAGTGAGCCCAGAGCCATAGATAGTTTTGGGGGGAGTTTTTTGGAATGCAGATTTCTTTCAAAATTCTTTACACAAAGCTGAAAGCATGAATTCTTACAAGAATCAAGAACTATGTGTATTAGCTCTTCCCAGATCCTGATATGCCATCTCCTGCCTCAGTGTCTTTGTTCAAGCTGTTCTCCTTCCTTAGCACTCCTTCCTTATCCTTGTATGTCAGGAGTTTTCTCTTTCAAGCTCAGCTTAGACTGAGGCCTCCTATATGAAGCCTTCTCCTGTTTCCCTCCTTGATTCTCACCCGTGTTTAACATTCTATCTCTCTCCTGATAAACTTATGTGCATTGTGGTTATCACAGGCACAGTTTTGATTTTCTTGTTTTTATACCCTAATTTCTATAACTTTTTTTTATTTTTACTTTTTAATAGCTTTTATTTTGCCAATTACATGCAAAAATAGTTTTCAACATTCACCTTTGCAAAACCTTGTGTTTCAAATTTTTCTCCTTCCTTCCCCCTTCCCACTCCCATAGACAGCAAGCAATCTAATATAGGTTAAACATGTGCAATTCTTTTAAGCATATTCCCATATTTGTCCTGTTGTGCAAAAAAAAAAAATCAGATCAAAAGGTGCACAAAAAATAACACAAGAAGAAAAACCCAGGCAAACAAACATCAACCACAAAGGTGAAAATACTCAGCTTTGATCCATACAGCTCTTTCTCTGGATGCAGATGGCTCTTTCTATCACAAGTCTATTGGAATTGGCACATTTTGAAACAAGACCTTTGATTTCATTAGTGTAGGAGAGCTGTTGATGAAGAAACTGCCAATGTTGATGCACAGTGGCACTTATGCTGCAGTCAATAGACAGAAATATCAGAGACTAAGTGATTTGCCCAATGTCATACATCTAATAAGTAACAGGGGCAACACTTGAACCCAGTTCTTCCAGATTCCATGCTAACATTGAATCCATCATGCAACATTATATATTTAATGTCTAACACATAGCAGGAGTTTAATAACTGAGTGGAATATATAAAATTGAACTCTACTGGACAAAAGATGTCAGACTTGCTATTTAAATATGAAATGGGAACAAAGGTTCAGGATGCAGAGAAGTACATCCTTGCTAGCAGTTGTGTGCTTCTCCTGGCCTATCCTCCAGATTCTGGATGTTTGTGGAAAGTTTGTCTTCATTTTTGCAAAGGACATGGTGTGAAGGGAGCAGCTGGTTTAGATAACAATCAATTAGACGGACACTAAATAAATTAAGGTTAAAATGAATGCAACAATCTACAATATCAGCTATATCATTGATCTGCTTTTGTGAAAGCCACCATTTCCTTCCATTTCCAAGGAGACTTGCTGACTTGTATTCAAATTGAAGGATATGCAAATGTTTTTCCATTCCTTATGGTAGCTTTAAATGGAAGCCATGTTAAATGGTTTTTATTGCACAGGCACAATGAATCTTACTCCAGGATAATTTGCAGAGTTTTGAGGACAATGAAAACTAAAAGAAAGGTAAGACAGTCTCTATCCAAGAGGATGAAGAAGACTCATCACCTGCATAAAAAGAAAAAAATCAGATTTTAAAATATATAACCACATGCAATATATGCATATATGGATCTAATATAATGAACATGTGTTCATGCATGTGTATATGTAGGAAAGTATATGTGCATGTGTATGTATGTGATATGTATGTATGGGACAGGTAGGTGGTATCATAGTACACAGAGTGCTGGATCTTTAGTCAGGAAAACTCATATTCTGAGTTCAAATCTAGCCTCAGGCATTTACTAACTATGTGATCCTGGACAAGTCTCTTAACTCTGTATGTCTCCGTTTCCTCATCTGTATAGTACACTGGAGAAAACAATGGCAAAATCAATCCAATATTTTTGCCAAGAAAATCCCAAATATGCTCAGGAAGAGTTGGACACAAGTGGCTGAACAATGACAATGTATATATATAGAAATGTGTCTTTATAAACAAATGTATATATGTAAATATAACTCATATATGGGGAATACATATAAACAGTGTGTTTGTATGCATGTATGTATTGTATGTACATACACACATATATATGTATACACAAAGAGGAATATAGGGGTGTGTGTGTACCCCATTACTGGGGAAATTTTAAACACTGGGGAAAATAAGCTTTTGTAATGACCTTGGAGGTACATTGGTGGATAAAAGTATTGATTAAATAAACTGGAAAAAATAGAAAGATGTTGAGGTACTATGAAATATCCTTCTTAATTTCCCTTATTTAGTTCTTGATATGTCTTTGAGGTACAAACTAGGAAAAAAAATAAAGCTTCATTAAAAAAGAATATCCCATGGAATTTGTTAGTGCCCTTAATTTCTTGGTCACTTTGATTTTTCTCTGATAAGATATGAAAAATGCATTGCCACTGAATCACTTTCACCTGTTTTGCTGACCAAGGCATTATTTATAAACAACACTATTGTAAATAGTGACTTAGAGATATTTTCCATGATGTAGCTCCTATTCTTAAATTCATTTGTGAGTTGCCTACTGGAAAAATTACTATATTGTATTTATTATACCTCTGATTTGCAGTGGCTAGATGAGTCATAGATGAGACCATCAAATGATGGCCACAATGTCTGTTTCAGTTTCCAAATGGAAAGTGCTGATAAAGGAAAGTACTGAATTCTTTAAAGATCCACTTAATCCTGATACTGGTGTCAAGTGAAATAGGAAGATTCAGTCCAGTGAGATTGGCTATATTACTTAAGATTTATCAAAAAAGCATGATGCTGAGAATATTGTTTTCAGAAGATCAGCACTTTTCACTGCATACTTGGATTGAGTTGGGAATTGTTTAAATGTATTTCCTATTCAATTTGAATATTAAGCCAATCTTTCCCCAGTGCCAAACTCATTCCTTGGTAATCAGACACATCCTTAGGGCAGCACATTTCTGAGTCAGATAATTTTGTGGACTTCAGTAGTAATTTACCAAAAACAATCACATATTGATTAGTTTCCTACCATTGGCTGAAGAACTGAATTCACAAAAGTATCTCTATCTTAGACCCAAGCTGAGAAACATTCATTTTTGAATGACTAAAACCAATTGATTTATAATTTTACCCACTGAATAGCCCCCCAGGATAGATAGCAGGATTAGCCTTATGCCAAAGCTAGCATTTCAGCTTGTAGTATTTGACAGAGGAATAGGTAATTAATGCATAAGTGAATTTAAAAGTTCAAAGAAAAAATATTTGGGGAAAAAGATTTGGAGATCATAGTATAATAGATCCAGAACCAAAAGTCTTCAAGGCCACCTCATTTAGCCATCTTGCTTTACAGAGGTAAAATGTGTGCTATAGAAAGAAAACTCCACTCAGTATCAATGGGATTTGGTTCAAATCCTGGAACTGCCTGTGGGATTTAGAATACATTGCTTAACCCTTTTGGTCCTTGGTTTCTTTATAAGTAAAATGAGGGGGACTAAACTAGATGGCCTCTTCAATCTTACTTTTTTTTTTTTTTCCTGAGGCAATTGGGGTTAAGTGACTTGCTCAGGGTCACACATCGAGGAAGTATTAAGCGTCTGAGACCAAATCTGAACTCAGGTCCTCCTGACTTCAGGACTGGTGCTGTCCGCCTACCTAGCTCCACCTAGCTGTCCCCCATGTTTTACATTTTTAAATCAACTCTATAACAGAGAAAAAGATTCAGTAGTTAAGAGAGTTTTAAATTGAAGAGTGTAGAGATCTAAATCCCCATGATTCTTACAATTAGAACACCCTGAAATGTTTCACAGAATGCTATATAACTATTTCATTAGTTCACTAAACAATAACCTTGTGTCCTAAAAGAGTTAATACACTTTTAGAAGCAGCTAATTCACTACCAGTTTGTGATATGACTTAGACAATAAAGAGAATTCAGCTCACTGAGATGAATCAGAATTAAGCCTGTCACAGAACCAGAATATATCAAAAAAAGTCAGGGCTTCTTTGTATCAAATCAAAAAGATTGAAACCCAATCTCTTCAAGTTCTCAGCTGTTTATTCAGCTGTGAAAATAGCTTATGGAAAAGTAGACACATTGTATCTTTTGGTGGACCTGATTCCACGGCAGTATGGAATCCATTTCTTGGTGTCTCACTTCAGAAAGGACATGGATAAGCTTCAGAGCATTGGTAGGTCAACCAGGACCATAAATGTCCTTGAGATTAAAATATGCAATGGTGTTTTTGGCTTACAGATTTAGAACTTGAATAAACTACAGAGATCATTGATCTCTACTGATCTTAATGTCTAGAGAGATTAAGTAAGTTGTCTAATATCAAAAAAGTAGTAAAAACTGTGATTCAAAAATATGTACTTTGATTTTTGATTAACATCTTTTTTCATAGTATGCCATCTCTCATTTGTTAGTGCCCTTTAAACTGAAGATATTAGGCCAAATATGGAAGAGACTTAGAGGAAGACATTACAGTTTATTCATATACTTAAGGAACTATCTTGTAAAGGAGGAGTTAGACTTATCTTAGGATCTTATTATCATATATTTAAAGTTGGTATAAATCTGAAAGAACATTATCCAACACCATCATTGGGAGAATTTATACAGGTACCAAGTAACAGAGCCAGGACATCTGAATCCAAATCTAGCATGCTTCCCATGGAACCATGCCTCTCTTGTACCATATTATTCTATATGAACTCATCACTTGGTAAATTTAGGAGAAATGCATAAAAGTGGCAGAGTAGCAAATTTAGTCATGAAGTATGATAATACTTTTCGTTTGTTTTGCTGAGGCAATTGGGGTTAAGTGGCTTGCCCAGGGTCACACAACTAGGAAGTATCAGAGGCCAAATTTGAACTCAGGTCTTCCTAACTTCAGGGCTGGTGATCTATCCACTGTACCACCTTGCTGTCCCCAATAATAATAATTTAAATAATAATTATTATTATAGCTAGCATTTCAACAGTGTTTAAACTTTGAAAAAATGATTTATAAATGATATCTTTATTTGATTCTCACAGAACCCCATTATATAGGTATGTATGTATATACATATATATATGATTGAGAAAGCTAGAAAGACTCAATTTCAGAGTGTGTTCTGATCTGTATTGATTATGTGAACTCTAGGCAAGTCACTTAGTTTTTCAGCATTTTAGATAATTCTAAGACTACAAATTGCAGAGAAGGTACCAAAGTACATTGGTAGGAGTGAGTTTTCTCACAGGGGAATTCTTTATGTCACTAATCCAACTCACATGATTACATACTTGTGAAATACCCATCCAGTGAAATCATGGATTTAGCAAAATATCAAGATTACAACTAATTTACATTAGATTTACTAGGATATTATTGGATCATTAAGGAATCTGGAGAGACCCTGAAAGTTTATGAAGGCATTAAGGACTTTTTTCTTTGACCCAGAAAGATTATTTACCCACAACTACATGTAACGCACTACCATAATAGTTCCATTTCCTTTCCTCACATCAACCCTAGGAAGCCCAAGGGTTGAGCCATTTCTAATATTCTGACATTTACAAATGTGAATGACATACAGATAAGGGCTTTGCAACAAAGCTTGAAATGTACAACACTAAAAATATTCCCAGACCTCATTTTCAGAAGAGAGTTCAATGACTCCATGGTAGCCTGAGGAACGATCAATTCAAAGATTAGCCTGTTTAAAAAAAAAAAGAAAGAAAGAAAGGAAGGAAGGAAAAAAAAAAAAGCTTCAAGCTTTGAAATTCCCATCCACACCTGTGAATTCAAGTGTACTGATTCTCCTTTAGCTTTTCCAAATTTAACTCTCCCGGTGAGGTGTACACCATTTTAATCATATAAATGAATTGTGGAGAACTTTGGTGTTAGGAAATTAATGCAATGGTACTTAGGGAATTTCATGATTAAAAGTAGGGGAGTGACTTTGGGGTTCATTGTCACTTGAAATAATATTTTTTCCCCAGGAGGCACCAACCTCAGTCTTTAAATAGCTTCTATTAAACTGATGCTATGTGCAATATGCTGTATTTTTAAAATAACTATATGATTTGCACTTGGTTTTTTTTTTTCAAAATTATCCTTCTATAACCTAATGACCTTTTACCTGTACCATTGAAGTGGCAATTTATTCATATAATGTTATGTGTGTGTGTGTATGTGTGTGTGTATGCATGTATATATACACACAAATAAACATACATGCATTCTTGCATATATAGGCATGTATTTGCATACATATACATATCCATTTGTGTATATATACATATATATTTGTACATATGGTTATGCAAATTTATGCATATATCTATATTCAGGCATATAAAACACTACATTTTTAGACCTTTAATGCCATAATTAAAGAAAAACCGTTATTTTTTAAAATGTTTGCTGCTGCACATGCAGATTATAATTTAGTTTGTAAAAATTTCTACATATAATGTTTTAAAATGACAGGTTCTCACAGTGCTGATTCATATACGGTTTTCTTTGAACTTAGTACATGCTTCATGCACAAATCAATTCTATCAGGATAAAAAACAGACTAGATTGGACTAGAATCAATTTACATAAAATTGATAACTAAAGATAAGAGCGTTTATAAAAATATAAGAGCATTTATAAAAATAATGTAATACCATTTGAAAGGATTACTTTGTTTTTTTCTGATTACACATAAAAGAATACTAAATCAGACTAACATTTATTATATAAAATCAAGGTTTAATATCATTATTAAAATTGCCCTCAATTATATAATATTCTTACTTAAAATCCCAAAAGCATCTTGGATTTCTAAATATAATGATTTTTTATTTATGGATTAATTTTAAGAAGATTCATAAGTCCAAACTATATTTTCTCCTTTTACTCACTCTGACTCTGATTTGCTTTTTTCTCATCACCACTTAAAAGAAGGATCATAAGATTTAGGCCTTTTCGTAGAAGAAAAATTGACTCAAACCCAGATCTTCCTATGTTAAATCGAATTTTCTTTCTACTATGTCAGTGGTTCTCAAATTTTTTGGTCGTCAAATGTTAATTTAGTCTTAAAAATTATTGAGGGCCCCCAACATCTTTTGCTTGTGTAGACCATTTTGTTGTTGCTCATTTTAGTCATATCTAACTCTGTGACCCCATTTGGGGTTTTCTTGGCAAAGAGAACAGAGTAGTTTGCCAATTCCTTCTCTAGCACATTTTGCAGATGAAGAAATAGAGGCAAACAAGATTAAGTAACTTGTCTAGGATCATACATCTAGTAAGTATCTGAGGCCAGATTTGAATTCAGGAAAATGAGTCTTCTTGACTTCAGATCCAATGCTCTATTCACCGTGTCACCCTGTTAGAAATGTATAAACATCTTCCTATTATTGACAATAGTTTTCACCTTGCTGATCTTCTGAAAGGTCCTATTAATCCTGAGAGTCCTTAGACAATACTTTGTGGACCACTATTTTTTATCATACTGTTCTCATCGTATTCTGAAGGAATACAAACCAGATTTAAAAGTATCAAAATGAAATCATAATTGAGAAGGCAAATCTTGTGCTTTTAAAAAGTCACATGCCAAATAGATAGACATGATTTTTAAAGTTAAACTCTTCAATGACAGACAATGTAGTGCCCTACAAAGGAAGCTGTACTGAGAATCAGGTGATCTATGTGGCTTGGAATAGGACATTTGACTTCTCTGGGCCTCATCTTACTCATCTAAAAAATGAAAGTGCTGGACTACATTATCTCTGTGGTCCTTTGCAGCTGGAACATTTTCTGAATAATAGTATAAAACTTATCTAACTTCATAAGGGAAACCTTATCTTCATTGGAACTTTGGTGAATTCTCTGATTTCATTATCTCTTTATAATCTCTCTACTACTTCAAATTCTCCTATATGATTCTTTTTTCTTTATAGTTTTGCTATATAAATATCTATTTTTTCTCCTGGTTTTACTCATTATTTATGCCTTCATTCTCACAAGTTTTCAGATTTCTTTGAAATTGTTCCTTTCATCATTTCTAATAGAATGATATTTCTTACAGAATAATATTCCCAATTGATGGACCTCTCCATACATACTTGGTTTCCAGTTCTTTGCCACTCTAGAACTACCATTAGAACTGCCACTAAAGAACTGTCATCACTATTTTTGTGTGTATGGGTCCTTTTCTTCTTTCTTTGGGATAGAGGGACTTTTCATTCATTTTTGCCAGTATGCTATAAGTTATGTCAGTTGTGATTGTTTTCATTTTAATTCCCAAAGCATTCGCTAATTTGTAACAGTTTGATTTCTTTATGTATGTTGCTTTATGTAACTTTGTGAATTTGTAATGGGAACATTCTATCTAAGAAATCTGATCTCAACTCATTCATTTTTTCTCAACCCTTAAAATCTTTTTAAATGCTACATAGAAGGTCTCTAAAGTATGTTGATATTTTAATATCATGTAGATAACATTTGATCCATGGAGTATCACCAATAGAAAATTTGAATAGATTTTTGTTCCTTTGTAGTAGTGAGAGCAGTCTGTAGCAAGACGATCTTTGAAAGCACAATCTGGTTTTCTAAATATGATGCTGCCTGGTCACTTCCTATTTCATTCAATTTGCTATTCATTACTTGGAGAAGTCACAAAGGAAAATTTGTAGTGTTTCTGGAGACTGAAACAATGAGTGTCATTAATGAAAAGAAAACATTTATAACACCTTCCCATCAATTAGAATCCCTGGATAAAATCTAAATACAAAGAAGGTGTCATCCATGGCACTGTTGAACAGTCTCAGTAGATATACATCTTCCTGATTTATCTCCTACTTGATGTCAGTAGTCTTTCATTAAACAAAACTATCTCCATAATCTCTTCTGTTGTTGGGTCTTATATGATTTTACTCTCAGATCTGTATTTGTGGCAGTTACCTTATCTGTGGAAAGTTTTCAAAGCTGCATATTGTTCAACTAAGTCAAATACTTTTAAGAAAATCAACATACCCAGAAAGATTTTGCATTATACACATCTCTTAGTTATAGTTAAAACAAATTATAAAAACATATCTGTTTTCTTCTCATATTTTTAAAGATAACCTATCAATGTTCATATAGACCATTCTCATAATGATGCTCTGTTGATGAGAAAGCTAGCATATTAATAGTTGATTATATCTTCTAGGTTGCCTTATTTGAGGCTAAAAACACTGTCCCATGATTTTTTCTACTTTTTAGAATATACCCCTCTTTGATAACCAAGCGTGGATATTGTACGTGATTTTTTTTTCATTTATTATTTGTGATATCATCTGCTTTTTTCCTACCTTTCATGGTATTACCATTAAATATAGTTATTCTCAGTTTTTTCAGGAGGTGAAAGAGAGAGAGCCATTGAAACCAGAATATATAACTCATCTTTCCTTTTTCAGAGACAGTGTGAAACAGAAAGCTTAATTCACAACATTCTACATTTAGAGCTGAAATAGACCTTAGAAGACATCTAGACCAACCCTTTCATTTTATGTATAAGGGAATAAATACAGAGAGAGTTATGTGATTGACCAAAGGTCACAAAAATAACAAATAACAGGTGCAGTATTTGAAACTAAGTCCTATAACCCCAAATCCAATGCTCTTTCCACAGTACCATGCTATTATCTTTAATATAATAGGGGGTAGGGTAATGTAAACAGCTGTACTTAGATCCCCTTCATAACATCATTTTTTTCTAAGAAAGATTAGGAAATAATAATTAAGAATGGGGTAAGATGGGAAAATGGGACAACATATCATATTTTCATTAGTGAGTTCTTTATAATATAATGTTATTATTTTGTTCAAAATGTGAATTCTCACATCATCCCAACAGTTATATTCTGATATAGGGGCTATAATACATTTTGTGGCCAGTTCTAAAATAATTTTGTACAATCCCCTTTGTGTATTATGCAAAACTAACTAAATAAGAAGTTTTTAATGTTTTTATGCCATGGACTCATTGGGTAAGCTGGTAAAGACTACAGACTTCTTTTCAGAAGTATTTTTAAATACATAAAATAAAATTCATAGGACTACAAAGGAAGCCAATGATATTGAAATACAGTTATCAATTTTTTTAATAAGTAGAGTTTATGAAATTGATATTAAAAACTGCTACCCAAGCCTAGAGACATCATCATTACCCCCCTTTTTTATTTTAAAGAATAAAAATCTTTGGAATGTTGTTTTATGTGAAGCCTCTAAAATAAGGAATCACCTCTCCACCAGGAAGCAGTCTAGTCTGATCTGAAAGTGTGTTAGCATCAGAAACATAGGCATTAATTTCCACTTCACATCAATCGAGATATATGGTCTATTAATTGCTCTCTGAGACATACTTCAAGATCAACAGTACACCTGCCCTGGCAGTGCTTTCAAAGTACTAAATATAGATTATATTTAGCCAGAGGTCTTTTGTGATCCTTAAAGTCTCTTTTTGAAGAAGTATACAGGCTTATGGGAAAAGAAAGAAAAAAAACTGTCTTAATAAGAAAATAATGTTGCAGGAAAAAACTATGCCTCCATACCACAGAGGAAAATACTGTTGGGAGAACTGAATATGAAAGATCAATGTACATCCTCAAAGGAGTTTGAATAATAATGACAGCTACCTTTAGTAATGGGATATATTTAGTGACAGGAGCCCTCCAAATTAGCTCAAGGTTTCTGAATTGTCCATGAGCCAGTACACAGTTGCAGGGAGTATATGGCCATTTCATTTTGACTGAATTTTAATTCAGAGCAAAAACTAAACAAAATAGAGCAAACAAGAACATTGTCATTTTCAACTTAGAAAAAAATTAATAGATCAAAAGAATTTATTTGAGTCAGCTTCTGAATCTCTACATTTATCCTTTCAGGAAGTTTATGAAGTGTAATGGGCTGAGGTTTGAGTTGATGCACTGAGGTCCCAAGCACGTGAGGCTAAATAGTAATTGGACCATACTCTATTAATATATATGCTTGGAGAAAGAATGGCCCTGTCCACTCTTTGTGCAAGTCCTGATTTGTTGTATAGGAAATGACGATTTTTGTGGGTGGAGGCAGGGGGGCGGAAAAGGGAAGCAGAAAGACAGACTGCTGGCTGGTTTCTTGACAAAGCTGCTCACATTGCTATCACAACCGCTCTTCACCTCCGATTCCCTTTTCACCTGCAATCCCCCTTCACCTCTGCTAGCTGGCTTCCTGTCGCAGTTGCCCATATTGCTATCGCAATCCTTCTTCACCTCTACTGAGAATAAAGATTGAAGATTTTTCCCTTAACCTGAATTCCTGACTCCGGCTGATTTTAAATATGTGGTCATCACATTTGGCTCATCAGGATTTGCACAAAGAGTGGGTGGGGGCCATTCTTTCTCCAAACATATATAAATAGAGTATGGTCCAATTATTATTTAGCCTCACGTGCTTGGGACCTCAGTGCATCAACTTGAGCCTCAGCCCATTACATCTCCTGCTTTCTTTTGTTTTAGAACACAAGTGGTCATGCCATCCCTGACTCCTTAGGGAAGTCAGAACCCCCAAGGGGAGGTGATCACAACCCCCCTGACTTCTCAGGAAGGGAGGTAAAAGCACTAAAAATGAGATAATCACGCCCTCTCTGACATCTCAGGAAAGGAGATGAAAAGCACCAAAGGGAAGTGGGGGTTGCTAGCGGGTTTCTGGGCTGAAGGGCCTTATTATGCACAAACCCATCAGCATGGGAGGTATTACACAAGTACATAGCAATAACACAGAGGCTATTAGTGATGACTCTCCCCACAGTCAGTGCAGGCTTGATGTGGTGTAACAAACATGAATTGTATACCCAAGTAATGGTATAACAAACAATATAAATCAACATGGTGTTGTAAAAGATTGCCAGAAGTCCTACAAGGAGAGTATGTAAACAGCAGTCACACATATGCCTTCTTCAGGAGCCAAGAGATAGTCCAAAACCAATCTACTGTCCATTGCTTCACATGTCAGGGAATCCAATGATCCCCCCAAATTTTTTAAGTCCTGCAAAAGTCTTTTTATATGTTAGGGAATCCAATGATTCCAGCAGATTTTGAAGTCCTGTAACAATCTTATCATTTCTCAGAAAATCCAATGATTCCTGAGGGTTTTGAAGTCCAACAATTTTCTATATCCATGAGTCAAACACCATAACTGCCACGCTCTTTCAGTGGTGGGCACAATAAGCAACAGAACCACCTGATATTTCTTGGGTCTTCTCCTTCATTTCAAGGGTCTGCTCCGTCTCTCTGCGATGGACAAGGCAAATATGGCTTGTTGACACTCATCTGATTCCTGCTCCACCTGTACAAGTACAAGCAAACCCTCTCCTCCAAGCAGTTAGCTTATCTGGTCCTTTCCATTCACCACTGTCTGGGTCTCTCCACATTACCTGGAGATTATCTATGAAGGGTCGATGCCTCTCTTTCTCTGATCTGATCCAATATTAGGTAGAGTAATAAACCAGGGATCCAGAAGACTTGAATTCAAGTCTAGTCTCAGATACTTATTAGTTGTGCAATCATGAGCCAGTCATTTAACCATTGTCTTCTTTAGTTTCCTCAACTATAAAATGGGGATAGCAATGGTACCTACTTCTCAGGGTTGTGAGGATCAACTGAAGTAAATGCTCAGTTTAGTGCTTAGCACATAGAGGGTATTCATTAAATGCTTATTTTCCCCCACCTTTTTATTTTTTCATTTCCCTAAAGATCTTGGTTCAACATTTGTCTTTTCCTGCCCCGGAATTTTTCATTTTCTTCTTTTCCATTGGCTCCTTTCTGTATTTGAATTCAGTCTCCTTTATGTTTAAATAAAATAATAGTATCATTGGATCCTGCTGTTCCTTTAAATTTTTTATTTAATTTAACTTATTGATTTAAATCTTCTTCCTTTAATAGTTCAAATTATCTAGTGAAGTTGACTTGTGCCTCCATCTCCTTACCAACCACAACCATTGTCCATTTCATTAATTTCATTAATAGATTCTTAGTCTAAAAGCCCATTTAGCATCATGGACTTGGAGTCAGATAACATGTTCTGGGTTCATATACAATCTCTTCTACTTACCACCTGTGTGATTGGACAAGACTCCTCTGTTTGGGTCTTAATTTGCTTTTCTGTAAAAATTAAAGCACTGGATTATTGGCTTTCATAGGGTTATTTCCAGCTTTAAATTTTCGATCCTATTCTTTATATACTTACAGTAAGCAAAAAAGTTGGCAATAAAATGTTCAGTAAATTAAATGGAGTTGAACTAGCACGTATTTGCATCAGTGACCCATTGCCCTTGGCCTACACAGAGACAGCCTCATTTACTAATATCCAAGTTACTGGATCTTAAAACACTGGATATATAATACTATTTACGTAATGCACTGAGTGTACGTGGGAGTACACAATAGAAGAAATTGTGCCAAAGAATAACAACGTCTTTCCTTAAAGAATGTTGAACAGAACAATGTAAGACAGATAATACCAGACAATGCAGTGTGGAATGTGGAAATGGACTGTCATAATAGATGTTCTTTATAAGAAGGATGAGTATTTGGTTTAACTTCTTTTACCTAGGAAAGGTCTTAATTAAAAATAGTTTTCTTTCTCCAAATGCAAATCAATAATTATTTTTATCCAACTGATGTCTGTCCCCTTTATTTCCTTGATCATGTTTGAGTTTTCCCAGATTAATCTCCTTAGTGACATTCTGCTACCATACAACTAACTGGTGATTAAGTTATCATTGGTATATCCTGGCATATGTGATAAACAGGAGATGACAAATAAATATATGATAATTACTGCCTGTTCATCAATGTTAGGTGTTGTGTGTATGGAAGACCCAATTATATCAGATGCTATTGAAACTCAAAATCCATAAGTAGATATGTCAAGCGTTGGGAGTTTGATTCTTAGATACAATGGTTCAATGATTGAGGACCTTCATTAAAACCAATCATAGTCAGAGCTATATGAATTTGCACAGCAGGCCTTTCCTTGGACCTGCTAAAGAAAAATCAATGATAACTGTTAGAAGAAGAATTAGAATTCTGTAAGAGAAAGCCAGTTTCTGTTTGGAGTTTCAGAAGCATCTGATTGTAAATCTGCCTGTAAGAAACAGCACAGCATATAAATAAATGTTAAAATACTCAAGACTAAATTCAGTAATCTGTAAATAGAAAGGGTGCATTTTCTCTTTTCTTTGTTCATTCACTCATTCTTTTTATAGATCTGAAACCCATAAGCCTTGTTGTTAGGAGTATATTAGACCTTTCTCCCTAGTATCTCATCACTTGGAAATAATTCTCTTTCCTATGCTTCTTAGAGTAGCTTCATATCACTTGTAACATGAGATCTCTTGAGTACTTCAGTTCTATTACATCATTCAGTGAGTACACCAAATAGAAAAAAGAACTGTTGCTGAACCACATCAACAGTTTGGCTTTTCTTTGCTTTTTTTCCTGGTGTTGCTACTGTGTTTTCATAACACATCCTGCCAATTTGAATCTCTTACATCCCAAATTATGTTGTAATCAATATATGTCAACTCCTACTCTCTTATCCCATCATCCCATAGCCTCCATAACTATCCCAGGGGGAAAAAAACCATTTTCTTGGTTGTGATTATATTTTTCTACACTCTTTTCAGTATGTTGATTTTATTTTATGAAATCATATCCTGATGATTGAAAAAAGAGACCCTATATCAAGTTAATAGCGATCAAAAATCATGATTTTCACATTTCTGTAAAACAACAATAGGCTATGGATCATTAGGTTGATTTTGATGGTCAAAATAATCAAAACTATTTTGTACCACACTGCTGTGACCTAAAGATAAGCCTGATAAGAGTTTCTGGTCCTGCTTGAAGTCAACAATGGATGAATAATCAACACCTGAGGAGATGATAGGGCGTTAGTTTTTGCCAAAAAGAAAAATTTTCATGCATGTTCTTCAGATTTTACTTAGCTCTTGGGCCTGTTTTGTATAAAGAAATTGAAACAAGGAAGGAAAGGTGCAAACAAACATTTATTAAGTATCTAACACATAAACACTTTACAATTATTATCTCATCTAATCCTCATAACAACCCTGGGATGTAAGTGCTATTATTATACCCATTTTAAGTTGATTAAATTGAGGCAAAAGAAGCTTTAATGATTTTCCTAAGATGACAGTTAATGGATTTAATTTTAGATCTTCCCGACTTCAGGGACAGTGCTCTAATATACTGCAATATAAGTGAATCAATCCTTTGTCCATGGTTGCATAATAAATAGAGTGATAACTAGAATTTTGTGTAATTTGTGTACCTGGCACAGAGGGTACACTCAGTTTCCACCATTCTGTGGTGGTGTAGACATAGACTACAGAGCATAGGTGCAAGTTTGCTTCTAGCAAGCCAGAGTGGGATGCACCAGAGGAGTAGGGAAGTTCATTCCATCTATCAAATAATTATTGGTACTATCAATATCTTCTTAATTTGGGCCTACAATAAAGCCAGTCTCATTACTTTAGGGGCAACTAAGTGGTACATTGGATAGAGCACTAGGCCTGGAGTCAGGAAGACCTGAATTCAAATTTAGCCTCAGGTATTTACTACCTGTGTAACTCTGGACAAATCCCTCAACCCTATCTGCCTCTATTTCTTCATCTGGAGAAAGAAATGGCAAACCATTCCAGTATCTTTGCCAAAATAAAAACAACAAACAAATGGGGTTATGTGTAGTTAGATATGACTGAAATAATTCAAAAACAATAGCTCCTTACTTTAGTTGTTTTCCTCCCCACCAAACACAAGCAATCATAACTTTGAATAATAAGTCAGTGACTGGCTAGTAATCAGTCTACGGCATTATCATTTTCAGTCCTATGCAAGTGAGTTGTGTGATCATGTTCCATTATCACCATGGAAAATAAACTTCAATGGATATTTTTTTTCAAAGTAAAAAATGAAACTAGTTAAATAACTTCCTTGTGAGGAACTTAACACAATCAGTATTGGGAAGGCATCAATGTAGAGTAGAATGTTGATGACTTTGTAGTAAGAGGATGAGGTTTTTTTTTTTCTTTTGATAGCTTTTTATTTTTTTAAATCCATGCAAAGATAGTCTTCAACATTGATTTTTTTTTGCTTTATTTTTCTTTATCAAAGTTTTTTTTTTAATTTTTCAAAATGTATGCATGGACAATTCTTCATCATTAGCTCTTGCAAAACTTTATTTTCTAATTTTCTCACCCCTTTCCCCACTCCCTCTCCTAGATGGCAAGTAGTCCAATACATGTTTAACATTATAGAAATATATGTTAAATCCAATATATGCATATATGATCTATTTATATTTATATAATTATCATGCTGCACAAGAAAAACCAAATCAAATGAGTAAAAAAGAGAGTGAGAGAAGCAAAATAAAATGCATAAGATTCAAGCAAACAACAGCAAAAAAAAATACAAATGCTATGTTGTGATCCATGCTAAGTTCCCAGAGTCCTTTCTCTGGGTATAGATGGCTCTCTTCATCATTGAACAATTAGAACTGGTTTGAATCATCTCATTCAACATTCATCTTTGCAAAAACTTGTGCTCCAATTTTTTCTTCCTTTTTCTCCCTAGCCTCTCCCATAGATAGCAAGCAATCCAATATAAGTTAAACATGTTCAATTCTTCTAAACTTAATTCCATATTCGTCATGCTGCACAAGAAAAATCAGATCCAAAGGGGAAAAAAAAACCAAGAAACAAACAACAAAAAGTGAAAATACTATGCTTTGATCGACATTCAGTGTTCACAACTCTCTCTCTGAATATGGATAGATTTTTCCATCCCAAGCCTTCTGGAATTGCCTTGAGTTATCACATTGTTAAGAAGAGCTAGAGGACTTGAGTTTTTCTTTTTCTTTTATTTATTTATTTTCAATACACATTGCTTTATGAATCATGTTGGGAAAGAAAGATCAGAACAAAAGGGGAAAATCATGAGAAAAGAAAAAAAAAAGTGAATATAGCATGTGTTGATTTACATTCAGTCTCCATATTTTTCTCCCTGCATGCCCATGACATTTTCTGTCCAAAGCCTATTGGTATTGCCTTAGATTACTGAACCACTGAGAAGAATTAAGTTTTTTTTAAAAGCTTATTATTTTTTTAAAGCATATGCATAAATAAGTTTCAACATTCACCCTTGTAAAACCTTGTATTCCGATTTTTTTCTCCTCCCTTCCCTCAATCTCCTTCCCTAGACATCAAGTAACCCAATATATGGTAAACATGTTCACTTTTTCTCCATATTTTCACAATTATCATGTTGCACAAAAGAATTATGATCAAAAAGGAAAAAAAATGAGAAAGAGAAATGCAAGCAAATTACAGCAAAAAATGTGAAAATACTATATTGTGGTCCCCACAGAGCTCTCTCTGAGACCTTTTTCACAAACACTGGCTGTAAACATTTTTCTCAGCTTTGTATTTCCCTTATAATCTTATTTCTGTTGGTTTTATTTGTGCAAAAAGACTTGAGGTTTTTTTTTATTTTCACCTCTGATTTCTATTGTATCAGGCAGCTAGGTGATGCAATGGATAGAGGGCTGATCTTAGAGTCATGAAAACTTTGAATCTGCTCTCAGACACTTTTCTAGCTGTGTGACCCTGGACAAATCATTTAATTTCTTTTCCTTAGTTTCTTTAACGGTAAACCCTTTCTTCATTTTCATTTCAGCTTCCTCATCAATATAATGTAGGATTTGAACAGGGAGGCCTCAAAGTCTCCTTCCAACTCTACATCTGTCTTAATGATGAATTTTACCTGGATACTAGGGAGTGTTTTGTCAATAATATAAAATGATATTGTAAAAAAGAGCAAACATTATTCTCTCCATTAAACTCACCAGAAAATTTGAGGAGTTAGAGGAGAGACAATATGGTATAGAGGAAGATTGCAGTCAGAAAACACAGTTTGAGTTCTTACTAACTGTGGCCTTGAATTTGTCATCCTTTTGAGTTTCAATTGACTCTCCTTTAAGAAGGGAAAGCAAAATATTTCTCTGACTATGGGATTCTCCCCAAATATAAATAGAACCCCTAAATTAAGATATCTCACTTAAATGAAAGAGAAATGTATTTTAATATGGCAATTATCAATGCACCTTTATTTATGCCCTGGTGAGTCAAAAAAAATATTGACAAATGCATATCTATATCATCTTGCACATATACAAATAAGGTAGTTGATGATGTGGCCTTCTTGTGTAGGAATGTGACTGAATGCTTGACTAGAGTTATTTTCCATACTACCAGTATATAAAGTTGATGTAGGGGAAGTTTGGAATCTATAAATACTGTGCTGATAGAAAGAAGGCAATGACAATAAAAATGTCACCCTGTCTTTCTGGAGGCCTGTGAAACAGGGCTAGATCTGATCCTTCTTTAGGACCATGAAACTTTACTTACAAGAAAGTCTTCTTCTTGAACAAAGTCATTAATAATACGTATTATCTATTTTTAACCTTAAATGGTGGTTAGGGAGTAAAAACAAAGCCAAGACACATAGCCTTTATATCATCATGAGCAGAGGCTGGATAATATCACATGTTTAAATATGAGGAGAAGACAGGGCTATATCTGCTGTCACTGACAATAGCAGCTGCAAGTAATCAAGCTGAGTAGGGAGGCAGGACCTGCACATAAATGGGAGTCACAAGCCCCAAACTAAAGAAAGCAGGATGTCCAAAAGAGCCAAACTGTGATAACTTCTCCCGCAAACCCTGTTTCCAATTGCCTTTTACTCTTAACTTTTGTGAACTAAATATTTAGACTTCCCTGGAGGCAGAGAAAAGTTTTGTAACTGCTCTCTTTGGACTTTTGGGCAATATGGTTTTGACAAACAGTGAGTGTTCTCCTTCCCCCACCTCTAGATCCATGCAACCACATCAAAGAAAAGAGGGACATCTGAATTTCCCATCAGCCTAAGCCTTTCCTGGATGAATGGTTTTATAAACAACTTCTTGATTTTGCAAGCAAAGACTTTGATTTTGGTATTGTGACTGGAGTATTGAACTTGATTTGAGGAAGACCTGATTTCAAATCCTGCCTCAGATATTTATTAGCCATATGACCCTGAGCAATTCCATTAACCCACCTGCCTCAGTTTCATCTTTAGTGAAATGGGGATAATAATATCATTATTATCATCCTAGGGTTGTTAAGAGGATAAAATGAGATTATATTAGAGTGTTTTGTGTGCCTTAAATACGTAAATGCTAGCTATTAATATCTATGTTATTGTTTGTTAAAGTTTGATTATTTTCACTTGTGATTCTATTCTTGACAAATTTTATGCCTCCAATCCTTGTGGTATTCTCAACAAACTCTCAGATTTCATTGTACCACTCCTGAGATCAACACCATCATCTAGATTCCCTGTTCTGAGCATGGTCATGGGAGACAAGAAAATTTTTTGTGCATGGTAAGAGTCAGTGATCAGATATGAATATAATTAAGGGACTCTAAATAACGTTATCCATCCATAAACTTTGCATCGACTTTTTGACCTCAAAATCTCCCATTTTGAGTTGCAAGTAGGTGAGACCCATGGTCTCAAACGAAATACCACATTTCTAAGTGTAGACACACATTCAATTATAGCACGATTATCTAAATCTCTGTTTCTTTTTACAAATACCTAGTAATCTAATGGTATATTCCTCTGACCAAGAGAAAAAATGAGTTTGTGGTCTCTGATGTGGGCACTGTCTTCAGAACACTTACTCAGTAATTTTTCCTAGCCCTCTGCTATTACTACATTCATAAAAATCAATTTCTGAGATGAGTTAGTTAGAATATTGTATGCTGAAGATAAATACTATAGGAGAAGTGTCAGTTAGGATGGAGAATTTGTACAGAAAGTGTGTGTGTGTGTGTGTGTGTGTGTGTGTGTGTGTGTGTGTGTGTGTGTGTAGGAGAGACACAGAGAGAGAGAGAAAGAGAGAAGAGAGAGGGAGAGAGGAAAAAAAGAGAGGGAGAGAGAGAGACAGCAAGTGCCATTGTCAAGATTTTGGTGACAGAGAACTGATTTACAACTCTTATTTTGCCCAGGATCACATAGCTAGGAAGTGTTAAGTGTCTAAGGTCAGATTTGAACTCAGGTCCTCTTGACTTCAGGGCGGGTATTCTATCCACTGTACCAACTAGCTGCCCCTATATTTTTTTTTTAATTTCACTTAAATGATTTTTTCCTCATACTTGTCTTCTTCAGTTCTGAATTAAGGGAGGAGAAAAAGAAAAGAAAAACAAAATTCTGGAAACAAATATGCACCATCATGCAAAACAAATTCCCAATTTACCCACATCCAGAAATGTACTCCATTTGGATTGTAGGCCATAGACAGCCTCCAACAGAACATTATCATCCTTGGAAGGGCTCTCGGGGTGGGGGTTGGGGGGAGAGGAAGGGACACTTAGGGATTTTGAAGATAAACTTAGACTACTTATTATTTTGCAGCAGTAGAGAAGACAAAAGATACATGACAAGCATACAACAAAGTAGAAATTCAAAGAATACCCTAACCCCATGAACTGTTGGGAACCAGCAACAGAGTGGAAAATGTATACAGCAATCAAAGGCAGGGCTGCTCATTATAGCCTGGGTTGTTCAGCTGGTGAGCTAATGAGGTGAAGATAGAAATGGCAGTCACTTTGCTCATCAGTCCTGTGGGCTCCAACAAAGAAGTTGGTCTTCACAAGGTCACTGTCAGTAAAGCATTGTCATTCCCCTTGATCTGCTTATCCACAGATATGGATAACAAGACCACTAGCTGTGGCTGGTATCTTCTTGGAACACAAAGGACAATGATATAAGTTTGGATCACATGTATTCAGTAAATTACATCTGCTCTTTTATTTTATTTATTTAATTATTTGGCTCATTTATTCCATTCCTCTTCCAAATGTGCTTGACTGAAAACAGTTGTCAGTAAATAAATTAGCTTAAGTTTATTTGAAATCTGATTTACCATAAGAAAGCCTATATATATATATATATATATCATAATCTAGTGACATAGTTATTTTCTTCATGTTCTGAAACTCTCTGAAGCCTGTGCTGTAATAAGACTTGAGGTAAGATTTTTGGGGAGGAGGTTGGCACTCAGATCATTCTGCCAATGTCTAGGCTTAAAAATTGAGAGTTTTCCAGGATATTGGTATGTTTATATGTCCAGAAGCCTCTCTGGACATCATGAAGTTTCCCTAGGAAATCAAATGCAAACAAAAATCCTGAATTTCATTCTATTTACAAAAAAAAAAAAAAAAGTGAGATCTCAAGTGTCATGTATTCAGTTGTTTCAATTCAGCAACAGGGATTGCTGCTTTACAAATTAATATAAGCAATGATTTACAAGATTTTTTTTCAGTGATTTAGCCAAGATAACAATAAATATTTGAGGGTGATGATGAATGTGAAGATGTGTGATATGTATACATGTTATCTTCAGATAAGTGTTTATTTAATATGGGCATGGGAGGAGGTTACAAGTCCTTTACAAACTTGATTTTTGTTCACTTTCATACCCCAATTAAGAAGGCAGAATAATCCAGCCTTAGACATTTACTGGCTATTTGTTTCCAGGGTTGTAATGAGACTCAACTAAGATATTTATAAAGAGCTTTATAAGTTCTTTATAATTATTGTATTCTTTATTCATTATATTTCCTTTACTTTGCCCCCCTCTTTGAGAAGAAAAACAAGGAGAAAAATTTACCTGCATTATTTGTCTTCTACTGCTCTTTTTTTCTTGGTAATAACCGTTGTGTTACCAACAAATCTTTTCTAGCTGGATTGTATTTTGTCCTTGCCAGGGCAGTGGAAAGGGGTAGATTGAAGAAGCAGTCAATTGGATTCTATTCATAGGAAATTAGGGAAAGCAAATAAACTCTTACTTTTATATCGTGTCGCACTCCCTACATTCAGACTCTTCTATCTTCCTTACCATTGGATTTACAGCCTCCCCCTTTAACATAGAGCTGCTTCAATAAGATCCCACAAGGGATTTGGGGCTGTCTCAATTGAATCGTTCTTTCTCCTCTTAATGGAAACTTCATTAAAGGAAGTAGCAACCATGTAGGAAAAAAAAAAAGTTCTTACTCTTTAAACAGTGAGGACTTACTTAAAACTGAAAATATGTATAATAGGAAATATTGATTTCAATTGGCTTTGCTATTAATTTTATTTAATTATGCATGAGTTACTTTTCCATTTAGTGAGAAATTCCAAGAGTTACTCATAAGACTCTGAGAGTTTCCTCTACCATTTGGCTAAGATGAAGTGTAAATATCTATCTGCATGTATTTTAGCTTTATGACTTGGGACAAGTTACATTATATATGACCTTTTAAAGACTCAATTTGTCATTCGGTCAAATAGGAATAATAATACCTCCCAGGGTTGTTTGGAGTATGACATGAGAGAATTTAAGTAAAGTACATTGTAACTATAAAGTATATAATCTTGAGCCATCAATCCCATGACAAAGATAACCATGAGTCGAGAGAGTGAAGAGTCAGATGTAATCATTACTCCTCTTTCTCTCTGTATTTTGCAATGAAATTATCAGACACTGTAAATTCATTCATTTATTCAACCAACATTCATTAAACTCCACTAAGTGCAGGGTATTCCAATAGCAATAAATTAAATCAGTTTTTTTTTTACTTAATCTTTTTTTTTTCTAGAATGATTTAATGGCCTCTTGTTATTACATCCCCTTCCAAGTACCTTGAAACATTCTCAGAGCTACAAAGGGTTTGGTATTCAATATTGTGTTCTCTGTAGAATTATTTCCATTGACATTTTTAAAACATTTTTTGTGAACCTATGGTATTGTGGAAAGAACACTGATCCAGAAGCCAGAAAATAAGTGTTCATATTCCAACCCTGCAATTTACTAGTCATGAGAACTTGTTTCCTTATCTTGGAAGGTGGTGGGGGTGGGAGGGCAATACCTTTCTTGCCTTTCTCACAGCATCCTTAGAAAGTCCAATGCAATGGTTAGCATCTTGATGCTAACTGACATTTCCATAGTACTTTGAAATACTTTACATACCTTATCTCCTTTGTGCCTCATCATAATCCTATAAGGTAGTATTATTTTCTATAAAATATCAATTTTCCAGATGAGAAATGTGTGACTTAAAGAGGCTGATTTGCCAGTGATCACAGAGCTAATAGGAATTATCAACAATGGTTTTAGAACCAAAATCTCTTATAAGTCAAGTGAATTAATGTTATTATTATTATCCACTATGAAGGTATTATTTTCTGTCACTAAAAAAATGCAAGAAAGTAAGGTACAGTTAACATCCATGAGAATGTAGCCAGTTGTTTTTTAGTCATGTTTAATTCTTTGTGACCTTATTTGGGGTTTTCTTAGCAAAAATATTGGAGTGGTTTTCCTTTCTATTTCCTTCTCTAGCTCATTTTACAAATGAAGAAACTGAGGCAAATGGTGTTAAGAGACTTGTGAGTCACAAATCTTATAACTGATAGAGGCAGGATTTGAACTCAGATTTTCCTGACTCCAGGTCCAGAACTCTATCCATTGAGCTCTCCAGTTGCTTAAGCAGACACTGGTTATACAGAAACACAAGGGAGACTGTTCTTTACCACAAAGTTGTTTACTTCAAAGAACTTATTTTGAAGTTCAGATAAAATTACCTTGAGGATTGTTGTACATATAGCCTAATTTAGTTGAATTTACTGAATTTAAATTTGTTTTTCAGATGGGAAGAAGTGAAAGCAAGTTCTTGATTAAATAGGAAAGCAGAATATGTTAGATTTGGGGTGATAATATCCTAGAATCTATAGCTGATAGATTGTTTTCTAGAAATCTCTTAAAATCTAACTTTTAGGAAGAGATAAAACAGTAATTCATTTTAATACACATACAAAGAAGTTTGAAAAGCAAAGAACAACTTTTAATCATAACAAATATATTTTTATTTTTTATTAAAATTTAAATGTTTGTAATAATTATACTTTCGTAAATAGTTTACAAAGATCACATGAAATAATAAGCCTTGGGATACTTGTGGACCTACTTGTGAGTGGGTGATTGATCCCATGACCTTATAATTCAGAGCATCACAACTGAGTTAAAGGGAATGGAAGATAAGTCACTAAGAAACTCATTTTTGTTTCCATAATTTTAGCCATTTGCAAAGTCACATGAAAAGATCAAAAGAAAGGAGGTTGAAAACCTAGAATTGTTTAGCCTAGAGATAAGGGAATAGATAAATGAATGACCTCAGATTCATTCCCAAGCTTGTTAAGATAATAATGAGGGGAATTAGGGTGTTTGAGTAAGAAATCATTAAAACAGCTGAGGCAGGCATCAGGGATAATAGTTATGCCACTGAGACAGGCTGGTGTCTTTTGTCAGCTCATGTTACCCTCTCGAGGGCAAAGCTGTATAGACTAGGATCTGACCCATTTGAGGTTATTCTTCTAGCAAGGGACCATGGAACATTCATTACCAGAAACTTTAAAATATAACACAAACATATGTACATTTTTATGTTTGTAGATGTTGAAAGGATACTGAGAAGTAGACTTGTGATTTCTTCTGTGTGAGAAACTCCCAGTAAAGCACTACTCCTGCCAGTGTAGATCAGGACCAGCTTTCCAACTCATAGCCATATGGAACTGTATGTGACATTGGGAAATCAAATGAGTAGCTCAGCATCATACATCCAGAATGGGTCAGAAGCAAGACACAAACCTGGGGCTTCCTACCTCTTAAATTGGCTGTCTATTAACTAGGTCATATTGCTTCTTGTACACTGTTTTTGTTGTTATGTTGTGAGGACTGTTCCTGCATGTAGAGGGAGTGTTGTTTTGTGGTATGAAGGGAAACAGAATAGATCTTTCTAGCCTTTCTCCCTATCCTTTCTCCTATAAAGACTTTAATTCTTGCCAGGAGAAGTAAAAGTGTTCATCTCAGAAGCAAACCACCTTATTCTCCTCCAAGAGAAATACCAGGCTAGAATTATATCTATCTTCTCTCTTAAATATTTTTTTGTCCAAGGAATGTGATTTTCAGATTAAATCTAACTTTTAATGATAGGTTCATTAATGGGATCCCAAGCTTTATACAATGCTTGACCCCCTTTCTACCAACTACCAGTTCCACAACGAATACATATAACAAAAAGCAGAGAAACCCATTTATCCAAGTTAAAGCAAAACAGAAAATAGAGAATATATACAAAGGAGAATAGAGAGCAGATAGTAGAGAGTGAAGGGCCTCTCCTAGTAGAAGAGCTGGGTTTTCAAGTCCTAACTTTGACTTGTACTGACTTTGTAATCTTGGGTAAGTATTTAACCTTCAAAGAGCACCACCAAAAATCTGTTAAATGAGCAAGTTGCATAGGAGATGTTGATCAGGTTTGGTAGGAGTTTCCTTATCACAGCTTTCAGATAGCAATAAAATAGTTTCAGTCTCATCGCAGTCCTATGTAGATTATGTAGTAAAGATGGCAACTACATTTTAAGTCTCTTGGTTCTCAAGAAATAATAGATGCCATTTGAAATTTTCTTTTCTGATTATTTGGTAGATGTATAACATTTTTTAAAACTCCTGAGTGTATGAAGTAAATTTGAAAAAAAAAAGTCATTTTTTCTGGGTTTGCTACAATGTTGAAGAAGACTATAAAAACTTTTTATACATTTTGCCATGGTTTCATCCACTTCCAGCCAATCTAAGACCAGATGAAGAATATATTGAGAAAATTTTGTTTGATAAAAACATTTTTAAATAATTTTAATGGTTTTTATAAGGATCACTTAAATTTTATGAATTATAATTTATTGAATGATTTGTTAATGGTAATTTTTTTCCTGATTGGATTGGATTTTCCCCTCCAAAATTTGCTTGTTTGTTTGGATAATATAAACTGTTTTTGTGATATGAAGAATTTCAATTTCTTTATTCTCAACTATGTTAAAGAGCTATCTAGAGAGCTTGCTTAAGTCTACTCTGAAATATTCAGTGATTGACTTTATAAGTAATAATTTTCCTTTTGTGAATATCTATATGTGGGAATTAGCACAAGATCGCTTAAAGATTGCTTTTTATCTCAGATAAGTAGTACATTTGTTCATATCACTCAGAAAAATTAATCAAATAAATTACTTAATATCATGTAGACCAAACAACCACTTGGAGAATGCCTTCCCTTTTCAACTAATTTTTGTAATCATTCAATTATAGTTTGGATATTCAACATGCATGTGACTTAACTTTTTCCTGACTTGGAAGTATTTAAACCTTTGCTACATGCAGTATTGTTCTCCTTTCAGTTACAAATGTGCTGAGCAGCTGAGCCCAGGCTGTGTATAGAGCACCCCAGAAATGCCAATTCACCATTATCAACAGAATAGTTAACATTTACTGAGTGCCAGCAATGAACTTAGTGTTAGAAAAACAGAGGAAGACACAGTTCCTTCCCAGAGCCCTGATTTTCGCTGAGGGTGGGTGGATGGGGGAAAGGATTTGATCATAAAGGAACAATATTCTTTTAAACTCAATTTAATTCAATTCAGTAAGCATTTATTAAACGCCTACTGTGTGTCAAGTGATGTAGATACAAAGATAAAAATGAAACAGGCATTGATCTTAAATAGCTTACATTCTGTTGGGAGGAAATGGTGTGCATATGTAAATAATTCGAACATGTGTGCACACACACATATGAGAGAGAGAAAGGAGGGGGAGAGAGAAGGGAGGAGGGCAGTGAAGGAGAAGGAGAGGAGAGAGAAGTACTTTCCAGAGGAACACTACAGGCGCGAAAAGTAGTTCAGAACAGAAGGAAAAGCATGATAATAAGCATTTATTAAGTACCAACTATGTGTCAGGTACTGTGCTAAGAGCTCTACAGATATTATCTCATTTGTTCCCTTGGGAGGTAGGTATTATTAAAGTCTTCATTTTACACTCAAGGAAACTGAGGCAAACTAGGTCACAGGCTAGTAAGTGTCTGGAACCAAAATTGAATTCAGGTCTTCCTGACTCCTTGCTCCAATACTCTATTCACTACATAACCTGACTGCTTTGGATTAAAAAGCAGAAATAGAACAGAAATCCCAGACAACACATAGTCATCTTGGACTCCTTACATATGTTAGAATACTATTTTCATCTCTCAGTTGGCTGACACGTATGATAAAATATAAGCAACCTCCATGCAAATATTTATTTCTTGTCAGAAATCCAGGAATGGCTATTATTACTATGTTGCTTTGCTCTTCTCAGGCAAAGAGTCAAGAATGCCAGAATATCCCTGAGATTGATCCATTTCTTTTCATCCAGGAAAGTGAACAGCAATTTTGCACATTCTAGTATTCAGCAGCAGAGGGTAACCACATGTTTTACTTGAACAACTAGAATACTTTCTAAGGGAGACTTATTTTAAAAGTATCCTATAGAATGCATTTAGCCATTTGGCCAGAATGGCAGATTTACAAGACAGTCTATGTCTTTATTTTTTTTCTTTTCTTTATGTATTTATTTTTATATATGCTTTTTATATTTTCATCACCATCATTGGGTATACCAGAGACAGACTGTCTCTTGGCACCTGTAAAGAAAGTCTAAAAGACACCTAATACAGTGGCCATTGTTGAGAGAAGTAAACTGGGTTTTATTAGTCTCCAGGGCTGTTATCTGTTTCTTGCCTACTCAGAGTTCAGTTTCTTTTTTAGTAATATGTTCATTTGTCTTATTGTATTGATCGATCCATGTTTATAAAGTGACTCCCACTCCTCCAAATTTCTAGGCCCACTTTGTCCACAGCTCTCCTTAACATTGTCATATCATATCTTGATTTATATCAATTTATTTCTTTGTTATAGCTTTCCCCTACTGTCAAAACCCCATTAGAAGATAAGTGTAGTAAAAGCAAATCAGGTAACATTTTTTGCATTTTTCTATACCCAGCATATAGCTCTGTCTTGCATATAGTAGATATTCAATAAATATTTATTGAATGAGTCAAGTGAATCTTCAGAATGAGTTTTCATTATTAGAAATCATATTCATAAGGGCAAGCTCTTAAATAACCAGAAAGCTGAAGCCTGAATTTCTATAAAGTCCTTTCTGGGTAGCACTTACTATAAATGAAACTCTTCTCATGTGCTTGTGGCAGTCACATACAAGATATGCCAGCTTCAGTGAACTAGAAACTCCTATTCTGTCGAAAGGGCAGTTTTTAATATGAGTAAAAAGAATTTTGTGCACTTTTTTGCTGAATTTTATAATGAAAAATGTTCTTCTTATTTGTCAGCTGAGTACCAATTTTCCTATTGAAGGAGGCTTCCCTATTCTTGATAGTTAGCAAGCATGTCTGGAATTAACTGGTTTACTCTTTCTCACTCATCTAATATTTATCTATTTATCACTATGTGCAAATTTGTAAAAGACAGAATAGATTGTCCTCAAGGAGCTTTCAACATGGGCGACCTAAGGCAGCTGATCTTTACCAGTAAAAAATAGAGTGAGAACATTCAGATAGGAGCATTCTGTGCCCGTCTGTGGGTAAAAATGTGAAAGCTAAAGTGAGTTCAACTCCTCACCTCTTATGGAAGGCTTTAACTCAGAACAAACTTGGAGCTAGACTTTGAAAGCTTTTTGGCTAAGCCAGATAAAGAAAATGTTAAATATATATTATTTATAATTTTGATTAAAATTAGTTTGGATCTTATATTCTCACTGAAAACAATGTAGTTCTAAAAGAAAACTTGGTGGTATGGAACAACTCTGGAAATGAAGGAAGTCAAGATCTAGGGTTTTGAATCTTGGTTCTATCACTTTGCTCAAATTCCTTTTCTCTGAGTCCTTGTTTCCTCATTCTAAAAATGTTGATTATAATGCTTGCATTATCTCCTGCAGGAGTGTGTTATGAAGAAAGTAATTTATGAATTTTAAATCCACATATAAATGTGATTTATTATGGCCCTTCTACTGTGGGTGACCTTGAATACATCAGTTTACCCATCTATAAAATAGCATGATAATATTTCTATACTGCTACTTCAAAAATGCAGGCAGCTAGGTGGCTTAGTGAATACAACATCAGACCTGAAGTCAAGAAGAACTTAGTTCAAATCCAGATTCAGATGCTTACTGTGTAACCTTGGACAAGTCATGTCATCTCTATTTGCCTTAATCTACTGAAGAAGGAATTCAGGATTCTTGCCAAGAAAACTCCATGGACAGTATTCACTTGCTATAATCCCTGGCATAAAGAATTAGACACAATTGAATGACTGAACAACATCTCAAAAGACACTTTTGTCTGTCAAACATGGTTTATTATGTTGTTGTTGTTGTTGTTGTTTTTTTCTGAGGCAGTTGGGGTTAAGTGATTTGCCCAGGGTCACACAGCTAAGACATGGTAAGTGTCTGAGATCATATTTGAACTCAGGTCCTCCTGACTTCAGGGCTGGTGCTCTATCCATTTGCCAGTCTACCTGCATTCATTTGTATATGATCATCTAAATTCAGGGGTCCTCTTTGAGGACATTTATCCCCCTCACCTAGGGCTATGAAGTTTCTTTATTTAAAGGCCCACAAAACAAAGGTTTTGTTTTTAGTATAGTCCGGCCCTCCAACAGTCTGAGGGACAGTGAACTGGCTCCCTATTTAAAAAGTTTGAGGACCTCTAAATTGTTGCCCAGCTAGATTTTGGATCAAAATTTTTGACATTAACTTGCCAATCTTAAAAATCACCTTTTTTATTATGATCTTAATACCATCAGTAGAAGCAATATAAACATACATAAGAAAGGGAAGAATTTGCTTCAAGCAAGGGGGATCCAAACATATTTCACAACAGTACAGATGGCAGATGAGCAAAGAAAGATCTTTGACCCTGTGTTCCTTTGCAAGCAGTCTTGTCTCTCAACATAGAGAAGCCCTATTCCTGTTGCATATCTGTCTCTGCCACACTATCATTGTAATAGACCCCTTGGAAAATACTTTTTAATGCCAGAAAAATTTTCTACAGTCTAGAGAAAATCTTCATATAATTATTTTGTAGAACTAGAAGAAATCAGAGTTCATTTAATTTATTGACTCTATTTAAAGTTCAGCAAACTGAGGTCCAAATGATTTAAATGACTCATCAAAGGTCACACAGATAGTGGTAAAAAATCTGTTAAAATGTTGGCATTTTAATAATCATTTTCCAGAATTACCTTCATTGCCTCAGTTTCTCAACAAAGAATTCACACAACTGTGGGTTTTGTCCTTGCAATTTTATTTTTATACTTATCAGAATAAAAGTTGTCCAGGATTTCATCAATTCATTACACCAGATTGTTTGTGAAATATGTTATTTATGCTATGTAATGTTCCAAATTTATTCTGCTATTAAAACATGAATTGAGTTAGTCTTTTACCAAACTTTGCCAAACTAAAAGAGATTTCTTCTTGTCTCTAAAGATTATTCTTGTCCTATAGAAAACCCATCTCTTGTGGTATGGAATTCAGTCACATTATTCCCTAGGCAAGATGCTGAAAAGAGGAAAGCATAACAGTACTGTGCAGATGTAGGTACCTCACAATTTTAGAGGAGTATTAGGAAATAAGAAATAAAAGGAATAAACATTAATTAAGTGCCAACTATGTGACACATGCTTTTCTAAGTATTTTTACAAAAATCTCATTTCATCCTCACAACCACCTTGGAAGGAAGATGCTACTACTATTCCCATTTTACAGTCGAGTAAATTGAGGCAACAGAATTAAAGTAACTTGTCTAGGATCATAAAGCTAGGATATGTCTGAGGCTGAAGTTGAAGTTAGGTCTTCCTAACTTCAGGCCCAATCCTTTGTCTATTGAACTACCAGTTGTCTCTAATAGGCTTTTAGTAATTCAACCTAACCTATTTATTCACAAAACAAGAAATATATGTCAAGTACAGAGTCTAGTCATAGCCCTGCTGATTTTGATTCTAACACATATAGGTTTTTTATCTGTTTCTATTCCTTGAATTTCATAATACTTCGATTTGAGTTTTATAGAATGGTACTCATTAGTTCATGTTCCTGGATGTAATAACTCAGGTGGTTATATATAATGGTACAATTTCTTCCCCCTTGGTCCTATTCAAGAAGAGTGAATATGTTGATGTAAGGCACTGTACTGAGTGTGAGATAAAAAGATGAAATTTATAATCTAATAGGAGATTGAGCATAGAATATGTACATTAATAGTCACCAGTAGTACCTTTCATTTCTAGATGGATATAATTTATGTTTCTATATTATAGTCATTAAAAATAAAAAGTATTTTTAAAACTGGGTTACTTTTCAAATTCATTAGAAATATGTACTTACTTTGAACATTGTGTGATTTTAGAGTTGTTTTTTTTTGTGACCTGATAATTAAAATGCATTTTGTTAAACTCATATTTGCAAAGTGCTCCATTTTATTAATTAACCATGCTAGTGTCAAATGGGATTATTATTAATAAAATATTCATAGTATTTTAAGATGTGTCAGGCACTTACAATTCAGAGAGTTAGTTATGCCCATCCCATTGTGGATATTGCCTTCAAATTCCTTTCCTTTTGAGATTACTCACCTATTGCCTTATTCACATTTCCAGATGTCACATTAATTCTTTTCATTCATTCTGTGTGTTGACCAAATTGTCCTGCTTGCTTTTCCTGAATTTACTATTCCCCCTCCTACCTCTATGCCTTTAGGCTGTGTTCCCATTCCTGGAGGGCTCCATCTCCTCCCTTTACCTTCTTAAAATTTTTGCTCCTTCTTTCTTTTAGATTTTCTTTATCCCCTTAGCTATTTAGATTCTCTCTTCTCAAAGCCCCTCTCATGATCAATTAATTACCACCAACCCCTCTCTCCCCCCATGAAATACTCTGCATTGGAAAGCAGGGACCATGAGCTTTTGTTTTTATATCCCCAACACCTATCACGTTTTCTGGCATAAAATTGGGATTTGTTCAATGAAATTTTGACTACCACAAAACTCAAAAATGAGATATGGGCAGGATCAGTAGTAAGTGAAGTAACTATCAGCACTTTTGGGGAGTCCTTTGGTCATCAGAAGGACTCGTATCCAATAAAGGTCATATAGTCCTAAAAGAAGGCAAATTTATCTTGTTTATTCTTGTTACCATTTACTTGATGTTTCCCCATCTTAGTGGGATCATTTCTATCCTTTATAATGACTTAGCTTCTTTTTGAAATACTTAGCTTCTCTGTCATATCATCTTCAGGATTATTAAAGAGCCCTAGGAAAACTTTTAGAATTTAGTTCCTTTTGTGAAGGTAACTAGTAACCATGTGACTTGAGAAAGTCACTTATCTATTTTGTGACTCAGAATCCTACCTACCTTACAATAATCCTATGTGCTTACAATACAATAATTTATGTGAAAGTGATTTTTAAAAATAATTTGTAAATGTAAGAGTGTTTTATTCAAATTATTAAAATATAATTTTTTGTAATTGCTATTAATAATATTCCTATTTTTGAATTCTTTCATGATACTTGATTAGATCATTTTAGGACCACTATGACTGAAAAAGAACTGAGGCTGTATGGACTTGGAAAAACCTTGGTTTTTCCTTATTCTTTTAAGATAATTCCTTCCTATCTGACTCTCTATATTCAGATTGCTTTCGATCAATTAACTGGTAAATAAGAATTTATTAAGTGCTTAGCATATGCCAGCTATTCCTACTACCATTGAGGAAAATTTTCCCTTAAGATCTCTATTTGAGAACTAAAATGATCATTTTCAAATTTTACTGAAGAAAAGCTGATTTAGTATCCAAGTACAGAACCTACACACCCGAGAAGAATGGATTATAATGAAAATATATTTTGGAAGTTTGTGAAAACTTAATTTAATTCAACATAATGGTTTTTTTTTTTTTGGTTATCATTAAGATAAATTATTTTCTATTTTCCCTAGGGATTGAATCTCTTAGGGGGATACTCCATTAAAAGCAGCCCATGGGGTGTGTATTCAAAGCATTCAGTGCTCCCTTAGAAGTGAAGCAACTAATTGCACTTTGTTCAGCCAGCCCTTTAAGCACCTTGGTTAAAAGTGATACATTAATATTTAGTGCACTATTCACTATTGAAAAGTCCATTTCTCTTACCAATTTCAGACAAAGATACCAGAGTGTCAACCTACTATTAGTCTCAAATAGTTTACTATTTTATTCTTGCTCCAATATGGCATCCACAGTAGTGGGGCTCATTCAGGGGATTGTAGGAGAGGAGATTTATAACAAAAGGGGTAGCCTTAATAAGGAAATATACCACATAAACAATATGTGTTGCAGTGTTTTATCTAGACACTCCTTGGTCAGCACACTCCCTAATCAAACAGGCAGCTTTTCCTCATGTAGGATTGTAACTGAAGTTATAACTGACTTCCCCCAAGACTGGCTGCCACAGGATTTCCTGTCCAAAAATTCACTGGGTGGTCATTTGCAGATGAGGGCTCACCCATCACCAAGCAAGCCCTCTAAGGATGAAGAATATTTGACTCAAGTGCTTTATTTTCAAATTCTCTCTAGGCATTTCCCCACCCCCACCCTTACCCCACCTTTACTCTAGGGGAGGAGGAGAGGAAAGGGGAGGAAAAAAAAAAAAAAAACACCACCTCTTATGGTAATAATATATATTTGTCCAAGGTGTCTTTTTTCCCCCTCTGAGGTTATTTGCAGGTTTTTAACTGCTTAGCCTTTTTAGCCTCATAATTACTGAAAGAAATAGCCTCCTTGCAAATGGATCTGTTTCTTTAACCCCCTTCCCTCCCTCCTTCGCTCCTTTCCTCCTTCCCTCACTCTTTCCCTTCCCTCCTCCTTCTCTTTTTTCTCCTCCTCCTCCTCTTCGGACTCTTGTGAGCCAAGCCACTGAGCTCAGCAGGCTTTGCTGTGTCAGGAGAACCCACCTAGAGGGCCCCCTTGACGCCAGCACATCCCCAGTCGGGCAGCATTCACTGCAGCCTGAAGCTGATGATTCTACTGCAGAGTGTGAAGAATCCAGTGTTACCGAGTCTGCAAGTGTCCGGAGCCGCTACTGAACCGGAGAGCGCCAGGGCAGAGTCAGCAAAGGCTCCGGGGATTTCGAGGGGCTCGGCTGGAAATTCTGCAAGCCTTTGGGAGCCTGTTGCCTTTGTGTTTTAAAAGCATGCCAGATGTCTTTACAGCTCGAGCTCAAGAACCTTTCTGAAGGATGCCAGCGCCCCAGGAGTAAATGACAACTAACGAGGAGCTGAATTGGGGGGAAAGAGAAGGAAAAAAAAAAGGCTGGGACGAAATTATCAGATAACATCTGACTTAACAGCTGCGAGATTTGTTTTCTTTCAAAGCAAAATACGAAAAGCCCTCGCGTGGTCCTGGGGAACAGCAAATTAAAGGAGGTTCTGTCTGCAGTGAGAGGATCAATAGCTTAGTCATTTTACTTAAAGAGAGCAGACAGCCTTATTATGGAGTTAGGCAGCAGAAATGAATCTGCTCATGAAAGCCCCTTCAAAAAGCCTGATAGGAGCTAATGGTAATCCTGGCATGCGAAGCCCAAATTGCTCACTGCCTTCCTACTACTTTTGCAGATGAGGAAAAAAAGAGAGAGGAAAAAAAAAAAGCCCACAATGACCAGTAATTTTGAAGAGAAGTTTGCTTTGGTTGTATATGGTTTTTTTTAACACCCCTATCCCCCATTCTTTGTCTAATACGTCTGCGAACGGAGCACTGCATCCAAGTGATCACACAGGAATATGTGTCTGAGAAAGAAGAAAAAGCAATCTCCCTCCTTAAAGGACAGCATGGCAAAGCGATCTGAAGTTTTGTACCTCCCCCCAAATACCCCTTTAACCAAGAAAACAAGCCACTGCCTCTTGACTAACCTTTTCCCACATTCCAGAGTCCTTCCTAGGAAAATGCTTTAATTTCTACTCGAATCAGTTGGATTTTTAACTAGGACGCTATTTTGTCATTTAGGATTTCATGGATTGTGCTGATGATTCTCGGGGGGTTCATGAGCTGTTGTAGCACAAATGGACGGACACATACCTGCAGTGACCTGTGATGAATCTTGCTTCAAATCCTGGAAGGTTTCTTGTAGTTGTGGTTAGCTTTCAGGGTGGGGGGGGAAAGGGGCATTTGAAAAGACCGTACTTGTTGCAATAATCACCTATGGTGGCAGCTCCAGCTGGAGAGGTAGAATTCATCAATGAAAAACAGAGCAGAGAAAGTCTAAGACAGGGAAAATACTAATGTTAGAAGACCTGCGAACATGATGCACGTGAATAATTTCCCCTTTAGGAGGCATTCCTGGATATGGTGAGTAATCAATATTCCCTTCTGTCTGTAAGGCTCAGGATGATGTTTGTAAAATATTGTGACAGCTACCAGATGCTGAGTCTTTTGAATCAATGTGTTGGCATCAAGTAAAGCTTATCACTGAAATACGTGTAAAATTGAATTCTGCCTGAGTCACTATTGATTATATAAAAACTAAGTATTAAAAAAATGGGATCATAGTTCTTTAATGACCAGCATCACAAAACCAAGAAGCCAATAGGAGATTATGTTCCTAATGCTTGATGATCAATTCATGCAAGGATTTGACCTAATAAACCTAAAGAAGAGGAATGTTGAAGTTTTTGTTGTTGTTGTTGTTGTTGTTTGGTGTTTCCTGTGTGTGTGTGTGTGTGTGTGTGTGTGTGTGTGTGTGTGAGAGAGAGAGAGAGAGAGAGAGAGAGAGAGAGAGAGAGAGAGAGAGAGAGAGAGAGAGAGAGAGAGAGAGAGAATAAATATAAGGAGAGAATTCTCAAGAAGAGAGAAGGACATAGACCTATTTTAGCATCCTTTATCTTAATTTTTTTTTCTTTTGATCTTACTGAATTCAGAACAGAGGTAAAGGGAGAGTTTGCAATGTTGACAATTTAAAATATAACACAATATATAGGGGTTCATGAATTTTTAAAAATTTCAACTATTCAGGAAATAATCCCACTCATGAAATACCTTGGAAGACAACACCTGAATCATTGCAAACCCAGCCCTTTCTGAGTACTTGCTCAATGTATTTGACGTCTTGTACTAAAGTTCCATATAATGGGTGAAGGTGCCAAGGCTTGTGACATCATATGACACGCTGCTTGTATTGGAAAGCATAGATGAACTAATCAGTGTGTATATGTTGGTGTATATGTCTATCTGGTGTGTAAGAGAACCTTTTATTGCAATATCATGTGTCTTTACTACACCTTTAGGGAAGAACTGGAGTGTAGGCTCTTAAAGCCAGAACTTTATGAATGTACTTTATGTACATATCTAAAGGCTTTGTCTTGGGTAGCATTGTTTTGGATGCTACTTAGATAAGATTTGGAAGTGGATTTCCAATATAATTTTCTTTTTTGTTTTTGCTCAAAAGCCCTAGCAAAAAATTCAGTGTTGTTTTTCGATTGTGTTTTCAAGTGCCTCATCACATCATCTCAAATAGAAGGTTTCCAAAAAACCTTAAAGCTCCTTTCATCCCAAGAATCATCAGCTGGTATGTCAGGCAGGTTTTTGCTGTTGAATCAAGAACCAGTCACAATGATGGGTGGGTTACAGCTTCAGTGGCCTTGCAGGGGTACTCATTTTCTGTCAGCTTGAGATACACAGTGGCTCATGCTTGTGGCGCATC
The DNA here is from genome assembly GCF_016432865.1 of Antechinus flavipes. Classification (NCBI taxonomy): domain Eukaryota; kingdom Metazoa; phylum Chordata; class Mammalia; order Dasyuromorphia; family Dasyuridae; genus Antechinus; species Antechinus flavipes. The sequence continues at coordinate 142,809,463 of NC_067398.1, read as the reverse complement.
TTGCTTCTTCCTTCTTTGCTGTCCAGTGCCACCTTCTCCTGACTCCAGTCTGCATCAGTAGGAACCTAACTGAAATGACTGCAAATCCTCTGCAGCCCACTATAGGCATTACCACTAGAAAAGTCCAATCAATACAAGGCTCTATGAGACCAGACTTTTGTGTTTCTAACAGAAAGAGCTACACTGATCATAGTGCAACAAAAGTCACTTAGTAATAAAATGGTTTTGTTTGTACTTTGAGAATTTGGCAGGATGTTTGAAACAGAAGTATTTTTCAACCCTAAGAAACCTATTTGTGGGTCAGACACCCATGATGATTTTTTTTAAATGAAGATTTTTGTTCCTACAAATATGTGCCTTACCAAAACAGCAGTTTTTGGTTTGCTTGAGGATATTTTTCCTGCTACCCCTACCATTATCTCTTTTACCAAGTATATGTGGTCTTATAGTTTTTAGGTATATTGCATAGATATTGTGCCTACTGCATTTTTTTAAATATCTGGCCCTCACATTCTAACCAAGTTTTTTTGTTTTCATCTACCTTAATTCTGCTTTTGAAATGAAAAGAAAAATTACTGAAACCCTAAAGCTGAAGCTAAGTATATAGCTCTTCTCCTATCCAGTTTTGGAACCATACACATTTGCTTATTCATGCTCTCTGAAATCTATAATATACATATTTTCAAACTTGATTTAGGGAGAGAACAGTGATAGTTTTCTTTTATGTCTATACCTATATAACCCTCCATACATTTTGCTGTATGACATCCCCGTTTTGTTTTTGGTTTGATTTGGATTTGTATATTCTCACCTGAACTTTGTATATTCTCACCTGAACGCTGGATAGATTCATTTGAGAGATGTAGAACTTAGAGGAATTTTTTTCCAGGTCACCCAGTTAATGTTACTCTTGTTTTAAACCCAACCAACTTATATATATATATATATATACACATACATACATATATATATGTGTGTGTGTGTGTGTGTGTGTGTGTGTGTACACACACACACACATATACTTATTATTATTACTTGTTGTTTCTCTTTCCATCAGAGTCACAGACTAAAAGTAGCAGGAAGTGTTTTATACCTCTAAGAAACCAATCCAGCAGTAATCATTAATTTTCTTGCTGAGAAAAGAATTTATAAAGGTTTGCATTTCACCCATTTATAAAGATTTTCTTTTGATACTCCTATGCAGACTTTCTTTTTCAAAAGAGCTAGGCCAAAAGTTGGCTGCAGACTAGGGTTAGGAAAAAAAAGAAATTCTTTACAAAGGGATGGGATGTATAATTTGGGTTCTCTGAAATTTACCTGCTTCCATTGCAAGGATTTTAACCCTTTAACATAAAAGAAGTTAGGAAACAAAGGATGAGATTTGGGCCTCTTTTCCTGCCTTTTGTTGAAAGAGAGAGAGAGAGTTTCCAAAGGTGATTATGCAAATGTAAGCCTAGGTACCGAGTTTCAGCTTGGACTCTCATCTTCTACCCCTGTGTTGAGAGTTTTGATCATTGAGCAAGGGTATATTATAAAGTCATTCTCTGTTGGTTAAAAGTTCAAGTTAATAAATAGTTTTTTTTTTTTACCTGTCTTAATAGAACACTAACTGTTGAGTATTCAAAGAGTGGTATAAAGAATGCACTTGAGTATTACATTTTTTATTTAAAATTGCATTAGAAATGGTAGGATTGATTGCATAGCCTTCTTTCCATTACACTTTTTAGCCCCCATAGTGCCAAATCAAATAGGGATAAGTGCAATATCTTGTTTTTGTCTACCATACTGGATAAATAAGGATTGTTTATCTTTTTTCTTAATTTTAATTTAATTAGTTTTGAGGAAATGATATTTAAAAATTTAGGAAAGAATGAGGTTTTCTTACCTCATTGTGAAAATATGAAGTTTACTTCCACTCTAGGAATTTAAGATATTCATGGCTATATTTGTAGATTTTTTTTCTTTCTGAAGAGTCTTTCTGAATCTAGGACCTGATATCCTTATATGTCATCAAATTAAATAAAAAATGTACTGCAAGTTAATAAAATGGGACAAATGGATGACCATATCTTTACAATCATTCAAAATCTGACCTAATTTGAAGGGAAACAACTGTGCCATTTAAACAAATGGAATTATGTCTTTTTTTTCCAAACAAAAATATACAAATAACTCCATTTCAAAGGACAATAAACTTTTGGTTCTTTATATTAGTCTCAATTTTTTTAGATTTAGAAGGTTCATCAGAAGTTATTTATCTCTCAGTTAACAGTTTTATTCTCATGAATAGTCTAATTTACAAAAAGAATGCAACTTCTGAGTTGAATATGGCTGCCATGTTGAAAGTTCATGTTTTTTCAGTGTTTTTAAACATTTCTACTTTTAAAAGCTACTTTTACTCAACTAAATGAGGCAGTAGAGAATCCTTTATAAGACTGGGCAATGCACTGAACTGAGAGAAATTCCAACTCCCCACTAAATTAGGAAAACAAATGTCAACTCAGGAAAAGAAAGTTCTGATTGGGGTCAAACTCTGAAGTGCCTCTAAAATAGTTCTCTTCAATAGGGTGCCAGTTTAAGACTTGAAAGTCTTATTTGAAGAGGTGTTGAGTGGTTAATTCTTCCATTTACTTCCAGGATTTAATTAAACACTCATACTAACTGCTCTTATCAAAGTTACAGAGGTTCACAGCTGGACTGCTAAGGGGACCCTTTCAGAGAATAGTGGGGAAAGAGGAGAACAGAGTGATCTTGTGCCTGCTATCTGTGGAAAGGAAATGCATCTTTTTTCACCTGTAGATATATGCTATCACACTGTACAGAAAACACTCGGGAATGAAGCAGTGCTTCTAAAAAGGACTTGTCTTCAACCAATGAGACCTTACACTTAGGCTTCCAGGAGTCAAAGTATTCTATATCTGATGTTAGGCCATTGTGAGAGTGTTAATTGTCTTACAGGACTTTACAACTTTACCGGAAAAGAAATCTTACCTTAGTAACTAAGGTCAGAAAAAAATAGCTTAATTTAGAAATGACTGAATGACATACTAGAGACCATGTAAGCCAGTTTACTACTCAGCTGTAATTTCTGCATGGAATGCAAGCTCCTTGAGGGTAGGGACTGTTTCAAATTTCATTTTCTATTCATAGTATCTCTCACATTGCCTTGCTACATATAGTAGATGCTTAACAAATAATTATTGATTGATTACCTGTTTCTACTTGGTTTTCCTAACCAACAGTTAGAGCCTTGGCTTCCCCCAAACATGCTATTCACATCTTCAGCCACCTCATAGAAGCAATGGCTCTGCCTTTAGATGACAAAGCATCTCTCCAAAAAACAAGCAACAGTTTCCCAGCTTGGCTCTGTATTCTACTTGGGCCAAATGCATTTCATTTGTAGCCATTTATTGCCAGTAAAGTTCAGATGGAGCTGATAATTACACAAAGTTATCTTGCTCACAAGTTCCTGGGGCTCTGTATTAAACTCAGCACTTCATAGGCATTGTTTAAGGCGGTTATTCAAGTTTGAAACACAACACATATTTTGCTTTAGGTGAAATATTGATTCTATTAAACTGATAATTTTCTTTCTTGCTGTGCTCACTTTCAGCTCTCTTTTTTGAAACTTGGCTAACAAACTGCTGGTAAAAAAAAAAGTGTCTTAATTTGTGGTTAGTCCTTTTTTTTTTTTTTTTTTTTTTTTTTTTTTTTTTTTTTTTTTTGTTTTGTTTTGTTTTTAGTTGATTTGAGTCAATAGTCCATCCATTCATCCTGGAGGCAAGGATTTTGGTTTTTAAAATACTCCTTTTGGAGCAAAGAAGTGCTGCAGTGAATAGAGCACCATCTCTAGACTCAGGAAGATCTGAGTTCAAATGTAGCTCCATATACTTGATACTTACTAGCTTTATAATTCTGGACAAGTCACTTAACCCCCTCTTTCTCCACACACCTATCTTCACTCCCCCCCACCCCTTCACCCCCCACAGACAAAACTGCTTCTTTGTTTCCTCTAGTGAGGAAGGAATTATCTCAGTTGCAGTTAAGAGATAAGTTTTTCTTAGGGCACTTCCCTGAACTGCATTTCATTACAAAGGGCTATTGGAGGAAATAATTACTATGGTTGTTTATGAAACTGAGTGTCTTTATTTTCTACACCACATTTTGATTAGGAAAGTAATCACATAAGAATTTTTTTTTTCTTTGTGCCTTCATTGGATATTCTTGTCAGTGGTTAACAAATTAAAATGATAGAATTGCACAAATATCATACTCTTTCTCACTGAGGCAATTTATGGGAACATACAATGAGAATTGGAAAGCACCAAGAGAGATCATTATGTCCACTTTCTAGTTATATAGAAAAGGAACTAATCATTTGAGAGATAAATGACTTATTTCAAGGTGATGTAGGTATTAAATTAAATAGTTGAGCCAGGAATCGACAACTTGGTCCTATGACTCCATATCTAAGGTTCCCAAAACCATACTCTCTAGTCATACCACACTCCATTGCTTACATGAATCTTTCAGGGTGAGCAGTAGCCCTACTGCTTTTCTAGGGATATAGAACCAATGTGGCATACCTCTTATGCAACAAGAATTGATATTGTCTAGTGACAGTCAGATACTATAGCGAATTTATCGAAAAAGGTAGGAAAATTAAGCAGGTAGATCCAGTTGTCATCTTGTGCAGACTGAGCTACTTAAGTTTTAAAACACACATTAGTGTTGACTCAAATATTGGAGAAGACAGGCATTACTGGTTTTTCTGGATGATTTTTCCTCTCATGGCCTTTAGTTTCAGTTTTGTCTTACTTTAAATCCTAGATATTTCTTGCAAATTGAATAGCTTAGAAAGACATCTTTCCTCCTTTCTCTTTTTCACTGACCCCCAACTCTCTATGTGTGATGAAAGACATGCAACAACAGCAACTTTTATCCATATTTCCCCTCCCCTTCATTGAAACTTTTAAATTTCCATTGATACTTAATGAATACCTATTAACATCTCTATCTGAAAAAAATACCTCTATTCCTCAGTCAAGAAATCAATGTGAAGGAAAATTGTATGTCTAGAGAAAATAAGAGTGAATTAGAAACTAGGACTCTTTTATTTTGGTCCTTATTCTTCTGTACTAAGTGGAAGGGGAAAAAAATTTCTAGAGGATTTCAGAACTCATTTGTTCATATATAAAATAAAGATTAGCCTTCTAAGTTTCCTCCCTTTTGGGGGTGAGGCTTCATAGAGATGGCAATGGAGGTGATAGAGTAAGAATTGGTGAGTTCATATTTTAAAGGACTTGTTATTTTAAGAAGACAATTCAGTGACATCTTGGAAGAAAGAATGGTAGCTTCATTGTAAAAATAAATATTGACTTGGCTCTGACCCATTCATTCATTTGTTCATTCAAGTATTTATCAAAAACTTCCCCCAATTGCGTGCTAGTTAGCACTAAGAGAAAGAAAATGAGAGATGATTAAAATAAAAACAATTTCTTCCCTGTGGTAATATAGAGCATTCAGTTGGAGGGATAAACATTGTGTTCATGAAATAATTAGAAACATGTAATCTAATGAAACTATTTATAGATACACATAATTAGAGAATTGATCTGTGAATATGTTTTAAAATATTTTTAATAACTACATTTGATTAAAAGTATTCTTTGTAATCCTGTTATTTTGCTTTATTTTACAACATTATTATGAGAAGATGTCCTTAGGCCTCATTAGACGGTCAAAGAAGTTCATGAAACATGTAAAAAATGTTAAATGCTCTTGCTGTAATCCAATCAATATTTGACCAAGAATCCCTAGTATGAGAGGGAAGAGATATAGTGAAAATGAAAAATATTTTCTTGACAGTTGTATGTAGAATGGATTAGAATTAGAATAGAAATGAAAAGAATAGATGGGTGAGAGGCTGAAGGAATGATGGTCATTAGGCTGCTGACATAATCAAGGTACAGTATAATGCTGACAAAAATGTTGGTTAGATAGGAAATGAAGAATAGAAAGAAACATATTGTTAATAATGGATAAAAATAGTAAAGAATATAGAGTAGTAAGCAAGATCACAATATAAAATAAGAGATCTTGAAGAAAATAAAACATCACAGAAGAAACTGAAGCTAGACTTAGACAATAGTTTAAAAATAAGTTGGGAGGAGTTAGAAGCAACCAAGAGCATAAAATTTATAGTGAGGAACAATTGGAAATCATATATCATACAACTATAAATCTAGGCTAAGAAGGAACTTCAGAAATCATCTCTTCGAGCTCTAGAAATTGAGTTTCCTAGACTTTGAGTGCCTAGTTCAAAGTCATAATAATGACAGGTCATAATTGTCAGAGGCAACATCTGAACCTAGTTCTCAATTCAGAGCTGGTGCTTATCCAAACTGGAA